>NC_056726.1:237379793-237489793 GCF_019279795.1 Protopterus annectens
ACTCCTTGTACCTATTTGTCAGGTTCCATGATAAAATATAAAGTCTAATTTAGATTCTGGTTACTGCTAGTATGGAATTTTACATGTGCTCCCTGTCTCTGCATGGATTTCCTACTGGTACTTTGGTTTATTCCTACCTCACTAAAATATGACACTTGACTGAGTACACTAATACTACTAATATGCACATACTTCATTTACCCTTATCGTTGTAGCCATGGACATGGCTGAAAAATGTCTGAGACAAAAGAGTTCTCTTACCTGATTAACAAATAAATTAAACAAGATGGGTCAAGTTGAGGAAAATTTGATATATGTGTGTGTGTTGGTTACTGATTCTACAGATGTCTGCATTGGGTCTTGAACCTCAGCAGTTATTGTTCTATAGACAACATTTCTTCTACTCCCCTCTCTACTACTCTTTCTACTATTATGGTGATGGCCTCCTGGGATCAGACAATAGATATGTAGATGTCAGAACAAGAACTAAGAGAGTACAGATTTCCATCTCCTGAATGTCAGAAGTACAGGCATTGAAGATGCAGGCACTGGTCCTCTGGAAATCATTGGCTCCTACGTTTATGAGCAATAAGGCAGAATAACATAAATTCATCATCTAGTGCAGAAAGCTGTTGCTAGGTTCAGGGCAAACTGTAAGCCATCAGACAGTGGGAAAACCATAGAAAAAACAGAATGAAGATACCCTACATTCATCTTCAGATTCCAAGGGTGTGGAAAATGACAATAAAGTGACTTGTTCATATCTGAGGCCCTTTCCCATAGCTTCATCCAGGTGATGATGATGATGATTAAGACTCTTTATATTCAGATTCCCCCCTGAAGATGTTTCCTTTGATCATACTAAAACTTAATGATGCTTTGACTGGATACACTTTAGATGTTTCACTGTCATCAAACAAATGAAAAAAAAATCAGTACAAGGCACTGCAATCCCCCATGCTTCTTTACTGTCCAGTCCCTGCGTTTGACCCATATGTATATAGTGTCCATCAAAAATGTGTGATTATCACTGAGAATTACAGTCAATAAAGCCAGAGATTAAAGTTTTATACTTCCTATACTTCATACAATCTGTGTTGATGGAAAGCTACTTTCTCTGTATCGAACAAATTAGCTGAGAGGGATACTCTCTCTCTCTCTCTCTCTCTCTCTCTCTCTGTATTGCATTATTTTTTTTCTACATCATGAGTGAATAAATGTGGGTTTCTAAGCAACAATTAGTGAGGAGAAAGTAAAATGATATTCCTTTGTAACTGATGAAGCAATTACAATTGCTAGTCAATTTTTCATGTATTTTTTTTTCTTTTTATTTATTTTTTTATTTTATACTCACTAAACAGCAAAGGGATTTTAGCGAACATAAAAAAATGGCATCTGCTTGCATTTTTTTCTATCGATTTGTGTTTTATGGTAGCTTAATATTCCGCTGAGAAGATGCAGACTTGATTTTAACTGGGCAGCATCTGTCCATTACTAGCCTGTTGGAGATTCTTCATTTCCCAATGTGGCATCAGTTTATTATCTGCGCATTATCTAAGCTGGCTTACTACTATTACTTAGTAGTAGGTAAGCTGTTCCCTGGCCTACTGGTCTATGCCAGGAGCCTCTGTTCCCTGCCACACCTTTCCCTCTCTCTAATAGGATGAAAAAACAGACACTCATTTATTGATTTTGCCCACATTCGGGCAGGCTATCTGATTTACACAGCATTTATCAAACATGAATCTCTTGCAGTAAAGTTGATAATTGTCCTACTATAATTTGGGATGGTTTTATCAGTCCTTGCTTTTGAGGTGATAGTAATGTCAGGAAACAATGAACTGAACAGCACAGGTCCTACAACTGAGCCATGAACTTGTGCACCCTGCAAACCACTATCATGTTAAAAAAAACAGCTCACTTTACAGTCATTCATTTCAACCTAAATCTAAGACAGTTGTTAATTTCCTGCTGTAATCTGCCCAGTTCAATAATCTGTCTCTTAAGAGTACCTGAACAAAGACCTTGCTGAAGTCCAAAAAGCCATATCTTACAGCTCTGCTGAGCCGCATACAGTGTGTCAAAGTCAAAACAGTGGCTTCATCTGGCCTGAGAATATGTTGTACCAATGAACGATGTTAGGTTTTACTTTAAAGGCTGTCAGTTCTGAGAAATGCCAGCAGCTACGTTTTCAGCATTTTTTTCAGTGTGGTTTCCTCAGGTCATACAGAAGACTGACTGCAGTTTTCTGGCTCCCTTCAGGATCTCCCTTTATTAAGGGCAATGCAGACATTGCGGTACACTTTCATTTTAAAAGGGCAAATTAAACAAACAGCTCAGCAATGGGCATTGACAACATACTATTCAATTCACTAACCATCTGGGAAAACATAAAGAGCTACTTTGCCATATGTTCAATTAACCATCATAGTTTCTTTGACACCCTGCCTTAGGTATTCTCCAATTAAGCTTCCTCTCTTCCCTTTTTCTAAGCTCCTACCTTTATACCTCTTCCATGTTCCCCTTGGTAAAGACAGAGGTTAAATAGAAATTAATCTTCTCAGCTTATTGTGGGTCATTATCATACTGCAAAGCACCACGATCACCTTAAACATCAGGTTTACACTTCACCTTGTTTGTATACTATCAAAATCCATGTCATACCTTGTAATGCCACTCAGCAACCTCTCTCCTGTTCTTAGTTAGCATTTTATCAACATCTTAGCTGCTCTGTTCTTTCCTTCTTCATAGGCTTCATTGTTAAGTCCTACCCCCATCAATGTTTGTGTATGAAACCTTCACCTTCTTAGTCCTTATTTCATGAGTGACATCTCTGCAAACCAGAAAAGCTTCTTCATTCTCCTCAACTTTGCCTCCTTCATCTGCATTTTATTACTGATTTACATTGCTTGCCACATTGCTACATTCACTGTACACTATGACTCCTGCACAGATACTTTATTTTACATGCTTAGGCACTCAAAAACAATAATGTTGCACAGAGTGAAGGGTCCTGCCTCCCTCTTCTTCTCTGTAACAGCAAACTAAACCATATAATCAATGTTCAACACCAGTTCTTTGAGTCATACCTCCTCTGCTGGATTCATAAAGGAGCGAGCTGACTGTAACATCCAGTGGGTGAATGAATTTTCTGCTTAAAACTTTTCTCCATGAACCCTTCTTTCAGAAGTTGTTCCCGTTTATTTTCAGAGCAGAAAATGACAAAGAAGTGAGTTGTTAACATCGGAATGTAAATCTGTGAATGTTAACCAGTATTCAGCACAAAATAGTCTGCTTCTGTGGTACTTGCAGAAGTTAAAAAAAGTTTTCTTTTATTTACTTATTTTTTTGCTGTCCCCCAGTTGAACATCAGCAACTTTCAAGAGTCTATCCTTTGTTTGCCATATCTAAGTACCCCATAAGCCTCTCCAAGACCTTCTCCTTCCCATGTTCAGGGCCACCGGGAAGACTGAGGCAGTATCATATTCCCACCAAAATGGGTGTTTTGTTATGTCACAAGCTCTCTCCCCCTCATGCATCTGTACTTTCTAAGGACAGATGTACAGTGGGAGTGCTGGTGTATCATTCTTACCTCCAGAGTAACTCAGCCAATGCTCTACCTCCCACACCCCCCTGGGTGTCCCAGGTTTCTGCAAGAGATCAACTCCAAGGTTCACCCAAGTGCATGCCCTACCATCCAGTATGGGCAAGCCCATTCACTTCCTGCCAGTCCCTCTGATAGCTGAGCCAGTAATCAATCCTGGATTACAGTCAAGGCTTTCTACCGCTATACCATGGTGACAGCAGCTGTGGACTGGAAAAGGGTAAATTAAACATTTTTAATTGCACAAAAGTGTAAGATGTAAATATAATAAATAGAAAATGAAACATCATGAATAAGCAATACATTCACAAACCAAAAAGATCACTGCAAACAGCTGTAACTCTGCATGTTTGTTATTAAGAGGCAATTGTTTTACATGTCCTACATAATGTATTGATTATTTGAGAGTGAAAACTAAGTTTAATTAGTAATGGTATACTTTTAAATATAAGTGGTGAAACAATATAATGTACTTACAACATCTTGAAAAAATGAAAAATAATTATATCCACACACAATAAAGCAAAAAGAAATTCACATCTGGCACGCACACAACTAAACATCAGAAATTTACAGCTAAGCACAGCATGAATTTTGTTTAGAAAAATGTACACAAAATGAAAATGAGCTATGAAATATTCACAAGATCTCATTTTGGTTAAACCTCTGACAATACAACCGTTCAGAAATGAAATAGTAACATAACCATAGAATTAAAGAGAATGTTTGTCTGAAGATATTAAGATATGCATTGGAACAGGCAGAAAAATAACTTGACAATATACAGATCGTTTCGTGTAATAACCTGGAAAAGTAGCTATCGTTTTTTACCAGGTATTGCATGCCTGAGGCATGAAGATGAAAAATAGGCAATCTGTTGACCTGAGAACATGACATTGTAGCCTAGTTCTCAGTAAAAGTGATGCCAAACCACAGGAGGCAAGGAACATAAGGTTACATCCTTAAGAAAAAAAATGTCTTTATAAAAAATAACAGAATCAGATGATATTAAGATGTGAAAGAAAGAGAAAAAAATAAGCAAAACAGATTCTTTAGCATCTTGCTGAAGTTTAGAAAGAAAACAGTTTATGCTTTTAGTACAGAAAAGTAGTGTGGTATCTCATATGTAATGTGATACTTATTTTTATTGGTTCTTGACAAAAAGGTGACATGTCATCTGTTTTTATGTCCTGTAGCAAGTCCTACAATATTTCATCATATATAGTCTTTACTTTTTTGTACTGCGGTGGTGGTGCTGTGGTAGCGTTGTCGCCTCACAGTAAGACGTTGTCCTGTTCGATTCTCAGCTAAAGCTTCATCTGTATGGAGACATGCAAGAATGGGCGTACCTTCGTTGAAGGTTGTGCGTCAGAGCTGGCAGCTCAGTACGTAAAAATCTACTGCCAATCATTAGCGGACCGGAGTTCCGCTGTGGCGACCCCTAACCGGGAAAAGCCGAAAGATACAACAACATACAGCCTTTATTTTTTTACTTTCTTGTAAGCAGATACAATAGCAGTTGTATCAAACCAACATAAATTTGTTGTGGTAACTGGGTAGTCAGAAAAACATGCGAAGTCCAATGTACACTTGAAATAATTAATTGCTCCTTCAATTTAAAACTGTGTATAAAATGTCCCAATCTGCTTTTAATAAAAATGTTAGAAGGAAAAGACTGATGATTGTATGTGGCTTCCAGATTTCAGCTCTTTTGCTTTCTTAGGTGAAAAATGCATTAGTAATTTTTCATTAATACTGTACCCTCTGAAGTCATTTTATCCTCTACTGTGGAAACACATTATTTAGTACTATTTATTATTGTAGTAAGGTCAGATACAATAGTTTTAATTTCCAAAGATTCTAAAAGGAGTTGAGTTACTGACTTCTGAAATGGAACAAGTATGTCTTCTAAGTTTTGCAAAGCTACACATCAAGTCTTTGAAACTTAAGTTTTTCATTTTGATGAGAAAATTCCTGGATTTTGCTTTATTTGATTTAATATCTCAATCATGTACTGCAGGCATACTTTTCAATTGTTCAGATTTTTGTCTCAGATGTTTAGTCTCTCCCTCATAAAATTTGTGGTTTTCTGAAAAATCACAGAGGATTGGCATCATTAAATTAATGACAAGCACTAGAATTACAGATTGCTTATCCTTGAGAAAATGCATGCTAATGCAAAGCATGTTATTCTAGCAACTTTCTAAGTTCCTGCGAGCAATATTTAAAATCTCTCCCTATTTTTGTTCTTTTGTCCCCCACCCCCAATTATTTTTGGCTCTGTCCATATTTCTTGCACTTACAGTTCGAGAGATATGGTTGTAGGTGAGGTTGTTCTTTTTTAATTTAGCTGAATGTCTATTCTCTTTTGTGTGTTTTACTTGATAACATGATTTAAACAGTGTTTGAAAATGTTAATGTTTTCCAGCAGACTAAACATTTATGCTAGTCATCTAAAATATTTTTGTTAAATATGAGCAGTCTTTGTAACATCAATCCTGTTCAATAATGAAATGCAACGGTTACTTTCCTATAAAATATGAAGAAACTCAGACAATAATTTGCTACAAATATGTAGAAAAACTGCTACTAACTACAAGAAAGTGAAAATAGCCTGCTACTATCTTGGGAAATCTACTGAGTCAGAAAGTAAAACTAGAATTATTTAAGAATTGGCAGTTTGAAAAGTTAAAAACCACCTTAGGTAGTTAGACTTGCCACCCTGGAAAAAAAACTTTGATTGGTGTGTGCGTGTGTGTGTGTGGGGGTATCACATTCTTACTATATTAGAAGAGGAAGAAGACTTTTTTACTGAAGCAGAGGATCTCAAAAGCAGGAATGGAATGTGGTAGAAATATGTCTGATAGTTTGGCCTTCAAGATGCAGGGGACAGGGACAAGGGGGGCCCCCTTGCATTAGTAGATACATACTCTTCTTGAACCGGACATCTAAAACAGTTTAGTAAATTAATATGTATACCATAAACAGGGCCGGTTTTAGCTGAAATGGCGCCCTAGGCGAAGTAGTGCTTCGGCACCCCTTAAGCCCCACCCACACCACAGTCATGAAACACCCCTATTTGAGCCACACCCACAGGGTCACTCCCCAAGAAAGCCACTCCAGTCATTTCCTTAAATAATTTAAATGCATAGAAAGAATAACTATATTACAAGGTATCTTTAACTTCAACTACTTCTGCATAGTATTTTCCACTTTAAATACCAAATCCAGCTCATGGTCAAATAGGGCCCTAGGCAGGGTAATAGACTGCCCCACAGAGAGGCCGCTCCTGCAGCAACCCCCCCCCCCCCAGCAGCATCCCCCTCCTCAGCCATTCCAGTGTTCCATTATTTGGTTATTTCTCACCAGTTACCATGCATACTATTCTCGTATTTGCTTATACAGTCATTACAGATATTGAAATAAAATAGCACAAACACAGGTAGCCATTTGCTAAACAATAGAGTCTCACAATAAAAACAGACTTAGCATAAGCAGTAAACTTCTCTGCCCTTGAAACTCACATTCATTGAAATGGAAAAATTCATATTCATTGAAACGGCATGAAAACCCACATTCATAGAAAATGCATCTGTCCAGTGAAGAATTAAATTTACCTTTGGGCTGTTTTCAAAACAGACTCCTTGCACATATTTGTTAGGGTCATGCATATGTGTATTTGTTCTTTGATTCACCTTCCTGATTGCATTGAATTATATTCCCTGTATAATATAGCACCACTTGTTAAAGTGTTTTAAATTTGTAGTTTTAAAAATTCTTTTAATAAGCAATGAAACAAAATGTATGAACCAATAACTACCCATTTCAGAAATTTTCAACCATAAAAGGTCACTCAAGACTTCCGTCATTATAATCCACCAATATTACTTCATACTCACAATCTCTGCAGATGTAAAATCATCTGAATTTCACATTAAAGAAATCCATACCTAATGAAGAGGTTGCTACTGGCAAAATAACTTCACATATCAATGTTTTATTTACAAATTCAGTGCCTGCTTTCCTTGAAGAATTAATTGCCTATATTGCATTAAAAAATTTATAATATTGCAATAGAAAATGACCTATTGCAATAGGAAATGACCAACAAGTTTATAGTCACTAGGCATCTCATACAAAGAACATACTCAGGAGTGTGGAACCCCTATCCGCCTTATAATGCACCAAATAATCAACAATCATATGCGTAATGCAATATCAGCATTCCATCTACATGGTGTCGAAGTAGAATCCACAGCCTTCTGCACTAAAGGCAATTATGCTACTAACACTGCTTTCAGATTTTACAACACAGTGTGCCATTTGATAAACAAAAAACAGCTAGTCGCACATAGAAACATTTACACTTTTTAGAGTATGTTTTAAATTTGTAGTTTTGAACATTTTTCCAGTAAGCAATGAAACAAAATGTTTGAACCAATACTGACAAAACTTCCCGTTTCAAAATATTTTAACCATAAAAGGCCCGTCAGACATCTGTCATTACAACCCACCATGAATTTTCTGAAGGAAATGAAGGCTGAAACTCAAATGTATGACATTTAGTTATTTAAATCTTCAGTGATTTGCCAGAAAACCACAAATTTTATGAGGAGCAGGCCATATATATGAGGCAAAAGTCAGGATAGTTGAGATGTATGCATACCTCTCAATCTTACTGCAAGAAATCTGGACATGATGTGGATGCAATGACCATAAAAATAGGAACAGATTTTAAATATTATACTTTTTTAACTTAAAGTTGCTAGAACAACAGGATTTGTGTTAACTTGCATTTCTAAAGGATATGAAGTCTGAAAGTCACATATTTGAGATCCTCGGCAGGTTAAACTTCAGGCAAATGATGCTTCTGAGTTCAGTCTTTGGCCATACATAAGTTACTCTCTTTAAGAACTATCTGTCAGCCTCATCAAAAAATCAAAGTCATCAGTAAGTTTATATTTTACTTTTATATAGAACATATTATTAACTTCTGCCAGCCAGCTTTAGTGGTCTCTTCTTTATGATATAAATCAACCTCATCATACTATAGTGTACCAGTGACACTTATCCAGGGGCCAGTGCAGCCTGTCTCTAAAGTTTCTTGGCTGCCTACCTTCAATTAAATGCTTTATTGCATTCTGCTTGCACAAGTAAACTGTTCCTACTTCCAGGTATGCCCATCCCAGCCAGTTTGGTATCCCAGAACTTTAAAACTTCAGATTATATGCTCATTTATCCCCTTCCCTCCTAGTACACTCATCTCCTTAGAATATTTTAGGCTGTGCCTTACTCTGTTGCGCTACGTTCCTGTCTTCATCCTTGTCATGAATTTATAGGGTATCTTGACTCTAAGCAGAATTTAAGAGAAATTATCCATTATGATGAGGACATGCCTTTGACATCTGTCATGTTAATTGCTGATATTAGTGCTGTCCCAGACTATTTGATCAAGTTAAAAAGAAGAAAAAGAATAGAGGTGGGCTGCAGTCTCTTTGGATAAAGCCAAAATCTCATAGAGATGGAGATGTCCATCTAATTCATATTCAGCATGTACATCATTCATGTGATGTATATACATGAGATAGGTTCATAGGTGTGTGTACTAGGCTAATGACCCTGGAGCCTTTACAAGCCTAGCCCATAGGATTACCCTGACATCGTGCCACCCGACCTTAGATCCCAGTGACTCTGTCTAGTAGAGCCACTGGAGTGATCCCTGAGGTGAATTTTCTATTTCCCATCCACTCATCAAGATTTCTCTTGAAGAGGGCCAGTGAGGTGCTCTGTCTGACATATATGGGTAGTCAATTCCATAAATTGGGCAGTCTCCAGGCTATGAACCTGTCATTCCAGCACGTTCTGTTGATTATGGTAATGAGGTTGAGATCTCTGGATTGTGTGGTGCAGAGGGATGGTATGCAGAGCCTTTCAGAACCACTTTGCCCTAGAGCAGAGTATGCTCTTTGGGAGGATTTATCCTCCCTTAGCCACCAGTAATTGGTTCCTTTCAATTAATGTTTTCCTTTGGTTTAAACACCGGAGAAGCTGTTAAAAGGACCAAAGCAAGCACGCTTCTGACCATGAGGATAATAGTTTAATTTTAGAAGAAAAGAGGAGCCATCAAGGTAGGAGTCTTTGGGCAGGATAGTGTTTATGTTTAAAAAAAAAAGAAAAAGAAATGATATAAAAAAGAATGATTGCAATAGCAGCACCAGTTATTTCATGACAACTCAGTTGCATTACGTATATGCAAACACCGTAAGTAAAACGGTGATAACAAAAATAACATTGCTTAACTATCACAGCCACCGCAGTACAATAAAAGCTGAGGGTGAGTCTATATTCATTATTTGAAGACCATACTGTATCGCATGTCACTGGAGCTTTGTAAATCAGCGACAGTACTCCACCCCCCCCCTTCCTTATTGCAACTTTATCTGGTGTTACAATTATATGATGTTACACGCAGATAACAAGGGGTTAACTTGGTGAGGGTATCCTTGAATTGCCGATTCCATTTGGCTATGTTAGAAAGGGGGTGTTGTGGCACATTCCATTCGGAAATCATTCCCCCAACTCCTTTCGGGAGCTCCAGTAGCTTACATTCCCTTTCCGAGTAGGAAAGGAGTTAGTGATTCATCCCTGATGTAGAAAAGGATTACACAAAAACAGTAATACTGGAAATAAAACCAAGGCCAAACGAATTACCTTTTTTTCTTTAATTCTGTATATACTTGGTTGTATTGTATGTTGGACTCGAACTCGTGGATGGACTTAATTGGAGCCGGTGGGATATTAAGACTGTCGGGCACCTTTTAGACCTACAAGTGATGCGGGGTCCTGGGAGCGGGATAACTGATGCCTTTTGTGGTTGAATTTCAAAGAATCCTGATATTGGAACAAACTATACTAATCTCCGTCACACATAGACACACACGTAGGTAAAAGAAAACTTTGGCGCATCCAGGGACTACTAAAGCACTTTACTAGCTAACTTTTAATAAGTTGAGGTACCAGAAAGAAAAACAAGACAGTTTACAACGCTCTTCACAAAGGTAACATGTTTGGAAAGGAGCACAACGTGTTAAGAAGCAGTCCCCCAAATGGTGCTTGTAAACCGCTGGCCCCTACTGCCATTTTTTTTTTTTTTATTCTTGAAACCTCCAGTCATGGCCAACCTGCAGCTGTAAAAGTGGGAGGGGCACTTGCTTCCCCCTCCTTGCCCTACAATTCCAGCGCCCTATGCTTTATTTATTTTAATTAATTTATTTTTCTTATTAAGAAAAGTAAATTAATTAAAATAAATAGATAAGTAAAGACGAATTGCACCCTTTACAAGGCCATGATCATAAGTCACTGCCTCAGCCAAAAAATCCCAGTGCCCTCCCAAAATGAGTCTTAATGACATTTTTATCTTCAAAGGACAATACAAACTTGCTCCTTACAACTTGGACTAATGACAGGTTACAACACAATGGGAAACCTCCCTGCTGTGACAACAGGGTCTATGATTTCCTTCTTCAAAAGTGAAAAGAATTACAGCCTTTACTCTTACCTCCTTAAGCAAAGTAGGAATTAAACATTCACGGAGGAACCCAATTAAACTTCACTCACCATTTTCGATTTAACAAGTGCAACCATTTGGCCTCAAAACACTCAATACGGCATTGGAAGAGGTTTTGAAACAGAACACAAATACCAGTAAAACTGCATATATGGGCCATAGGCGGGGTTTGAATTTTATTATTTTAACCTCAAATATTTAACAGTTCATTTTTATATTATGCAGTCTAAGATCTTATCATCATTGTAATTGTGCTACTTCAGTTGATATTTTATGTGATGGATGTATGTATTTTAAGAATTCTCAGATTTGTAAATGCACACATGGTTTATATTTCAAATCAATACAAAGTGTGGATGTCAAAAATATTTAGTCATAAAAGTATTATGTTTTATAATGGAAATACTGGAAATGCTAAGGCAAGATTAGAACCTCATGGGCAGTATGATCAGCTGAGATACGTGAGTGGTACTTTGTCAGTAAATGTAATTCCTAACGGAGACCAAGATGCTGGTAAGTTAGTTTTGGATTTGCAAAAAATGTAAAACTCACAGGATATGCTGCTTCTTGTTTCTTTCCAGTTTTATTGGAAGAATATTCACTTAAATTTCAGTGAACAAACACAAAGGTCACTTGTTTTCAGCATCTCAACAAACTGTGTCACTCAAGTTAACATTTCATTTACCTAGCAGTATTGCTATGTTATTACTCTGGCCAAAATGGTGGTAAATATGACCCAATGTGAAAAAAAAAACTTACAGTGTCATAAACCATCTAAATACGCAGACACTTGTAAAACTATATAGTGCTACAAACAGGAATAGGTCAGCTTTTTTACAAAGCAAAGGTTACTTCACAATTTTTCATTTGTTTCCTTCTGACGCCACCACAGAGCTATGGGCAGAAAAGCATGTGCGTTTCAATAGTATGTCTTATGCTTCTCAAGTTTTTAGCATGCTTTATAATTTGTTGTACCTAAAAATGTAATTATATATTCCTGCCTACTAGTGTCATTTTATTTTCCAGCCATGGGTGCTATTTCCGTCTACAATGCACTGCAATATTATGATGTTGTCTTATCTTACCTTTTGCTTCAGAGACCCATCGTTGCTGACTTAAAACTGTTTTGCACTGATCTATGCTTTCTCCATGTAGCTCTTAAGAAAAATTTACTGGACATTTTTAATTATGTTTTTAATTTTGTTAAGCTCCTGCACAAACGTTTTCTTTCTTTCTTGATTTAGCAGATATCATTAGTTCTGTTCTGATTTTTTTGTAGCTCTCATCCTCTCTGTAGTTTATTACCTACTTCATGGCCACAGCTGTACATTTTTTCAAGAGCATACACTTAACTGAACCAAGAAACCATCATACATCTATCTCTAGAAGTCTGCCACTTAGAAAAATATTGGAATGCATTCTAAAGATCCATTGGCAGTTGCGACTCATAGAAAGTCTGGATTTAGGGCAATGAAACTATAAGTGAATGAAAATTAGCTACAGAAAGTAAAATAATGGAAAATGACACGGTATTGAGGTAGTCCGTGCTCCACATACAGTGTGGGAAAAAATCATTGGCTGACAGGGAAATTGCTTGAAGTAAACCACAGGTGTAAGAACACTGCTTTCATCTTCTACCTCCCATGATGCAGAATCTTATTTATAAAGTAGCGACCTTAAAGGCAAAGTGGAGTTCTACAAGCCATGGTCTTTTTCCACTTCTTTGTTGAAAAGAGGAACTTATTTTAGGTGTGGAGGTTCTGCACTATTAGTAATGATTTAATATATTCTCATTATTAGCTGATTTTATATAGGGCGGCTGCTGTGGTGCAGCGGTTAGTGTTGCCGCCTCACAGCAATAGGTTCTCCAGTTCGATCCTTGGCTGGGGAGCCCTCTGTGTAGAGTCTGCATGTCCTCCCTGTGGTCGCATGGGTTTCCTCCGGGTACTCCAATTTCCTCCCACATCCCAAAGACATGCTGTAGGTGGACTGGACACTCTAAATTGGCCCTAGGCATAAGTGCGTGTGTGTGTGCCTTCTGCGGAAGTTTGGGTGCCGGGCTGTCAACTCGACATGGTAAAACTCCACTGCCAATCATGAGTGGACAGGTGATCCACTGTAGTGACCCCTAACCGGGAACAGCCAAAAGAAGAAGAAGATTAGCTGATTTTATATGAGGGAATATTAAGCTGACAATGCTTGTGATGGAAGAGGAGAACGTGTAATTTACATTTATACTGCAGACAGGATATAGGTTGGCCCCACAAAGTTCAGTCTGTCATGGATCATCAATATGTGACAGATACAATTGTTCAGTCACTTGTGTACCTCAAAATGAACAGGTGTCAGCAATTCCTTGCTGAAATAGCCAGGATTCTGAAGATCACTACACCTATAGAGATCCCAGCATGAAAAGTATCCACAAGGAGTGTCTTTAGGTAATAAGAGAGGTAGAAATCTCAAAGACATGTTGGTACATGCTAGATATTCTAGACCTCATGTTAGTTTAAAATTGGAGATAGGATTAATGGGCACATACCAGTGTGGCAAATGCATTTCT
This sequence comes from Protopterus annectens, assembly GCF_019279795.1. NCBI lineage: Eukaryota > Metazoa > Chordata > Ceratodontiformes > Protopteridae > Protopterus > Protopterus annectens. The sequence goes on from NC_056726.1 coordinate 237,393,525, forward strand.
TGCCAATATATAAGTAGAACGTTTGAATATATAAATGGTAAAAACTTCAAACCTTGTGGCAAGTTTTCTTGCAATACAGAAGTAGTGGTGTATGCATTAAAATGTCCCTGTGGATTGTTTTACATAGGAGAAAGCAAACGAGCTTTTAAAGTTAGACTTCAGGAACACATAAGGGATATAAAGAATAAGAAGATGGAAAGCCCCTTAGCTATGCACTTTAAAGATTATCATAATAGTCAACCAGATGGTTTGTTAGCAACAGTTTTAGAACATATAGTAGTGGATAATAGTAGTGAAGTGATTAAGCAAAGGCTTTTATATAAAGAGACTGTTTTTATATTAAAATATGGAACAATGACACCTAGTGGTATAATTGTGGAATGCAATTGGAAAGTTTTTTTATGAATTAATGATTTTTTTGATTAATTGTTTGATTGTTTAATTGATTGTTTTAAGATGATATAAATATTCATGAAATGTGCTTTGTAGTCATTCTCCTTGAAGGCGTGTGCCGAGGCGCTAGAGAGACTAATAAAACAGTGTTGGATCTTCCATTGTGGTCGTTTTATTTGGATTTTCTTGGATTTTTTATTTTTTAGTTGTTAATATACTTATGTCTAGTGATCCTTCACTTAATGTGCCTAGAATTTTTAGGCAAGATTCGTTGAATATGAGTCAAACTGCTATTGAGCAATTCACTACATCAACGGGTGAGCGATTAAATGTCCATGGGACACAAGAAGAGCAAGTCACTTTTTGGCAGAAATTCCTACGAAAAGAACAGCAAAGAAGGATGGATAATCCCTTTTCATACATTGGACAATGAGTAGGTAATTCTTTACCTGCAGATATGAAAGAGACATTCGAGAAATTGGACAAACTTATGGCTAAAGAATTAGCGGTATATCTTAACTGTTTAAGTTTGCAAAGATACCTAGAACTTGATATTACACCTAGAGGCTTGCGAGCCTTTAAAAACCCTACAACACCGTTTGACTTACAAGATGAGACTGATAAGGCGTTCCATAAAAGATGGGTAACAGCTGCCCATCAGTGTTCAATTGAATGGGTTAACATTTTGGTTGAACACGATAAGGTTAAACAGGCTAAACTTAAAATTGATATTACCAGTACTTGTGAAACACTATCTGGAGCTATAGGTGCAGTCCGTATGGAATAATGCCTCAAAGATATACAGAATAAGCCAATAGAGTTGGAAAAAGAACTGCTGAATGTTAAAAAATACAAATTGAATCGAGATATAAAAGATTATGCAGGGGATTCAGCATTTTCTCGACCAATCAACAGGAAACGACGTCAAGGCGTATGATTTGCGGAACAGGAGAGGCAACAGCGTAATGGCGGATCGCATACACATTCAGATGTTTCCACGGAGTGGGAAAGTGAACCAGGGGAAGGTGGAGACTTCCCCACACTTCCAGCAGCACAAAACTCCCACGCATTTCAGCAGTCCTTTCGTAGAGGGAAACGCAATGGCTTCGGTGATGGAGATAGATCTAGAGAAAACGACGAAGAAGTACATAATGGACAGAGACCATATGCTGCTGCATATACAACAGCACAAAGGTACAAACGAACCAGAAGAAATTGATGACAATTTACAAATAGTAACTGATAATAGCAATGTGGACACTACATATGTTATTAATTTGTGTGGTATTGGTTTAAATGATGCAACCTTTACAGTTCTCAATCGGGGTTTAAAATATATTCCAACTGTTTTGCCCCGTTTACATGTTTTGAAAAGCTATATTTATCGTTTTATACGCAAACTACATTTAGCTGTTTTTTTTCAAGATAAAAGTAACTGTATTTTTAGTAATGAGGACAGTAAAGTAATGTCATCTTCGTCTAACGATGATTCTGATGATAGCTTTCACTCTTGTTTATCTGAAAATCATGATACAGTTGATTATAATGCATATAGTAAATTAGATACATCTAGAGTGAAGACTAAAAGTGATTTTGTTCCACTATTTACACATGAGGGCATAAAGAACTTTGCAGCAATGGTTGATTTTGCTATAGAAGCAATATATAATACTTTTGAAGCTAATAAATATAAAATTATATATAATTTGACTAAATTGGAATGGCAGGCATTACAAACTTTATTTAATAATCATGAACTAATAATAAAGCCAGCAGACAAGGGAAATAAAGTGGTATTAATGCATTATACCCAGTATGCTCGAATGTGTTTAGAACATCTTAATGATAGTGAAACTTATAGGAAATGTGATATTAAAATGTATGAAAAGGCATTAAAACAGTTTGATGATCTATTGCACAAGGGACTTCGGTTAGGATATTTTACAAAGGATGATATAATGAAGAAGTTTAAGACAAAGAATTGTGAGATAGCTTTATTTTATTGCTTACCAAAAGTGCATAAAAATGCTATTTCTCCCCCGGGACGTCCCATTGTATCAGCATGCATTTATTTTTTATATAATATGGGAATTTTTTTGCATAGCTTTCTGTATCCATATGTTGTTAAACAAACATCTTATATTAAAGATAGTTTTGAATTTTTGGAAAAAATTTCTTCAATTGTATGGACACAGGACATGTATTGGTTAACAGCAGATGTAAAAAGCTTATATACAAGTATCAGACATGAATGTGGGTTAAGAGCACTAAGAAAAATATTAGGAGATAATCCTCAGTCCTTTTACATTATAGAATTAATGGAATTATGCCTTAAGAATAATTATTTTTATTTTGATGGTCAATTGTTTCATCAGTTAAAGGGTACAGCAATGGGGGCAAGTTTTGCCCCTATGTACGCGAATGTGTTAATTAATTCCTTTGAACTAGAATTTTTGTATCAGATGAATTTTTTTAAAAAACATGTGATCAAGTACTACCGTTACATTGATGACTTGATCTTTATATGTAAGGGAGGTATAAAGGAAATAGAAATTTTTAAAAAGAATCTACAAGAAAATCAATTTGGTTTAGAGTTTGATGGTTTTCAATTAGGTAATAGAGTGAATTTTCTGGATCTAACTTTGGAAGGTAGGGACAATGGCAAAATTGCCACTAAAATATATAGGAAATTTGAAGACAGTTTACATTTTTTAGATGGACATAGTTACCATCCTTTACATCTTATTAAATCTTTACCATATGGGGAGTTCATAAGAATAATGAGATTGTGCAATAATAGCTATGAGTTAGCAATAGAGCTAAGGAAAACTTTTCAGTTATTTATTAGAAGAGGTTATGACAAAAAAGAAGTGGAATTATCTTTAAAAAGAGCAAAAAGTGAAAGATTATGTGTAAAGGGAGGCAAAAAAAGAAAGGTAGAAGACAGAAATTAATATTTAGGCCAACAAATGTATATGGTTTTGATGTATGATTTAATAGCAGAACAAGTTAAAAAGGCAGTACAAATGTACTGGCCTTTTTTATTTAAATATAAAGACTTGTTAGAAATAATTCCGAGAAATGTTACATTTTCTTATAAGAGAGGTAGAAACCTCAAAGACATGTTGGTACATGCTAGATATTCTAGACCTCATGTTAGTTTAAAATTGGAGATAGGATTAATGGGCACATACCAGTGTGGCAAATGCATTTCTTGCCAATATATAAGTAGAACGTTTGAATATATAAATGGTAAAAACTTCAAACCTTGTGGCAAGTTTTCTTGCAATACAGAAGTAGTGGTGTATGCATTAAAATGTCCCTGTGGATTGTTTTACATAGGAGAAAGCAAACGAGCTTTTAAAGTTAGACTTCAGGAACACATAAGGGATATAAAGAATAAGAAGATGGAAAGCCCCTTAGCTATGCACGTTAAAGATTATCATAATAGTCAACCAGATGGTTTGTTAGCAACAGTTTTAGAACATATAGTAGTGGATAATAGTAGTGAAGTGATTAAGCAAAGGCTTTTATATAAAGAGACTGTTTTTATATTAAAATATGGAACAATGACACCTAGTGGTATAAATGTGGAATGCAACTGGAAAGTTTTTTTATGAATTAATGATTTTTTTGATTAATTGTTTGATTGTTTAATTGATTGTTTTAAGATTATATAAATATTCATGAAATGTGCTTTGTAGTCATTCTCCTTGAAGGCGTGTGCCGAGGCGCTAGAGAGACTAATAAAACAGTGTTGGATCTTCCATTCTGGTCGTTTTATTTGGATTTTCTTGGATTTTTTATTTTTTGGTTGTTAATATACTTGTGTCTTTAGGTAATGTCTGGACATCACTTTGTTAAAATCCAATCTACTCCTTGATTTCCCTCAGCACAGTGTCAGTCTAGGTATTTTGGTATTGGTAGAAATACTGGCTCATATGGTATACTTGCAAAGATCCATGAGTGAAAGCCATCCAGTGCAAGTCTCTCTTGATACGGTATGGATATCACATGGTGTGGTGTGGTCCAGTATCACTATAGCCATAGTGATAGTGGTGGAAATGTTGATCTAGACAGCAAAGCTACATAGATCCTGGAATGAATGACATCCACAGGGGGGTTCTGCAGATCAAGTCCAAACATTAGTCTGGTGCATTAGTACTCCCACACTTTCTCACAGTACAGCCTTATTATTGCCACAGTGGCAGTGGTACAAACACTGATCCAGATAGTACAGCATTACTACTGCCACAGTGGCAGTGTGGTACAAACACTGATCCAGATAGTACAACGGTTGCCGGAAATGATATCTTACTCTGACGTAGTGGTGTTATTTTGCGTAATTATCGCAATATAGGGTCTCCATAAAAATAACTATCAGTACTTCCTTTGGGGAATATTAGGCCCTTCCTGTTATACCCTACATTTGGTCATCTGTACAGCTGCTATTTTAGTGCAGATAATAGGAAATCACTGCCTCCATACGCTTTATCTCTCTGTGTTTTAACCACAGCCTCACTTTCTGTGCTTACTGCCCTACATATTTAAATCTTCTCATAGGTATAATGTAACCCTTAACATAATTTTCAGTTTCCACAAACATCTTATTTCATATATGCTGCATTCTGCTGTTTTACTGAAGTAAACACTTGGAATATGGATAGCTATGGGTATCACTACTAAATGGATATACAACATTCTGATTCTCATTTTAATCTTTGCACTTGCTATAAAATGGTAGACAAATTGAATGGAGTTATTTTAAAGATAGGAAATAACATATTACAGCATTTGTAATACGCAGCTCTGTGCTGCTTTCTTTACTTATTTTGCCTAACCATTTGTTGGCTCTTACAGAAAGTAAGTTCAGCCTTCAGCCATCACGGTTCAGATATTGAGCTGCCCTTCATTTTTCAGAAACGCTCAAATACAGAGGCACCAAACATATTTAGAGTTTTTTTTTCTCAAAAATAAGCTGCTTTAGTAAAATATAATTTTTAAATGCTAACTGCTTTAAATACTGCAGCTGAGACAGATATTTTACAGCATGCATTATGGAAGATAAGATTTAATTTTAGATGGGTTATGAAAAGAGAATGGATTCTTTATAACTTCCATTTACAGATAAGAAGTGCTTGGCCTTCTTTCTTTTTTATTTCACTCCATAAAAATTGTCGGATACTTGTCTAACAGATTACTGATTTTTTCTGTTGTTTTTGTTTATTTTATATTTTCAGGTAAGTCACTCCAGTCATTCAACACCCCTTCTGTGAAACAATATATTATCATGTCTTTGTTGATCTGACTTCTTTATATCCCAAAATCATGCTCTTCTTCTGTTACGGAAATGTTTCTGTTTTCCTTTTTTACCTTCATGTATTATTAAGTTCCCTCTTTATATAATGTATAATACAGAGTAATTTTGGAATTTTAAAGTTGGTTACTAACATTAGCATACTGTGAATTAAGTCACTTCTAGCAGGAGACACTCTCCTTGACTAGCTTCCTATACTGCTATAAAGGTTATGATTTTGTGTTAACTCATTTTATAACTACATGATGCCACTGTTTAAAGGCATTAGAAAGACCATCACAAATTATTTTACTTTCAGATATAACAGTGGAAAAGCTCAATTAAGATCAAATAAACTGTATTCCGTTAATTCAACAGTAGAAATCAAATATGAGAAATTACTACATGGGGTTAATAGCAATATAAATATAAGTCATTTGGGCTGTATTTATTTAGTGTTTTACCTTTATGTTAGGTGAGAATTCTATTCAGAAACTTGTCTATTTTCAGAATTAAACAAGGAAGGCATAGAAATATCAACGCTAAGAGATGGCCCATAGAACACAAGAACAAGCTGATTTGAGACACTGGTAATAAAACAAAAAATATTAGAGGAGAGATATATTTTTCTCATTATATATTTTTTCTTTATTTGTTTTGCTTTTGATTGTCAGGTTTGTCATACTGGGTTTAGCCAAAAAATGTTTTCAGCGAGGCTCTGAGGGAAAAGCTCCAACATATTACAAACATTTTTAAACAGACATTCAGTAATATACATAAAAGACATTAAATAATATATATTAGCAATTACACATACATTTGTTAATTTCATTGCATTTATATGAAAGTAGTGGCAAATATTACAGTTTTAATGATAATTATGCATTAGTAGATGTTGAACATTGAGCATTTGAAAAGGTGTACTGCGGGTTTGTCAGATAGATAACAGATCATGTGATTAGTGTTTAGAAATTCATAGAAATGGAAGTGAGGGAAGAAATTAGGTAGGGCAAAAAATGTTAATATTGTAGTTAAGAGGTGAGGTGCAAACATACCCCCTCAACCTCTTAGAGCAAAAAACTCTGGACAAAGCCTGACAGATTGGGGGGAGAAAGGCCCAAAAATAGGGACATATTTTAAATATTGCTCTTACAAACTTAGAACGTTGTTAGAATAACAGGATTTGTCTTAGCATGCATTTTCCTGAAGGATATGAAGTCTGAAACTCAAATGTATATCATTATTTAGTGACTTCGGTCCTCAGATCATCCCAGTCATTTTCCAGAAAATCACAAATTTTATGAGGAGCAGATCAAAAATATGGGGCAAAAATCTGAACCTTCTGTGAAAATCTGTACAGTTCAGAGGGATGGGTGCAAATCAGGTTCAGAGAAAATTTTATGTATGTATACATGTGCATATATATGGCTACCATAAGGTTTACATTAGAAGTATGGAGGTGGAGGGTGAGTAGTGTCACAAAATAATGTATATAGCTGGGAGATGCTAGTACATTTTTTGAAGTATTGATGAAGACCGACTATGGGGCATAGGATCCTGAATGAGGAGTAATGGATTGAGGTTATGGCAGGCTAGAGATAACAATGACATTTACTTTGGAGATGTATAGGAGTACATCCATTGATTTGATAGTTGAATTTTCAGTTGTATTTTAAATGAGTCTGCATTCTGAATGGATTTCAGTACTAGTGGGATGTGGTTCCATAGTTTAGTTACAGTATGTGAATTCAGAGTCACCTGCAGTATTAGATAATTTGGTTATAGTGACTAGGGATTTTTCTCTGGAGCGTAAAATTCTGTTACATTAGTAGTATTGTATTAAGTTGTTAAGGGCTGGGCAACAGTCTGGCTTATAGAGAAGTCTGTGTATTGTAGCTAACTGAGAAAGAGCTAGGTGATATGGTAGTTCTAAGTTTAATTCTCTGGGGGCTAGGCATTGGTGAGTTCTATTATTATACTTTACTGCAAATTTAACTATTTTATTATATTTTTGCTCAAGTTTGGCTAGTTTCAAGACTTGAAGCTTATGTGACATTTGGGCAGCATAGAGCAGAGACAGCCGTAAAAAAGTAGCAGCTACATGTCCACTAGCTATGTCAGTATGGTAGGCCTTTACTCTGAAAAATGTCCCTAGTTTTTGATGAATTTTTTAACCACATTTGATACATGGTGGTTGAATCACAAATAGTCATAACACTCAGTAATTCTGTGTAGTTTACTCACTGTCATGATATTTTTGGCAGAGATGATAGTGCTGTTTTGTTACAGATGTGGTTTGGGGTAAAGAGCATTGATGCGGTGTTATTAGGGGTTAGAAGCAGCTGTGGATTTTTTATCCATGTTTCAGTCAATAAGCAAGATAATTTGGTAAGTTATTGGTATTTTGAGAGAGGTCTGGCAGAACAGATTAGGGTTGAGTCATCAATGTGTTAAACTAGGGTAGCATTTTTGTAAGAGTTTAGAGGTCATTGATAAATATGTTGAAAAGTACGGGGCCTAGTATAGATCCTTGTGGGATACCAACAGTTAACAGCAAGAAGGTGGAGAAGTAATTTTTTTCCATTTCACTGCTTGTGCTCTGTTAGAGAAGTAGTTGTAAAACCTTAGCATTGAAGACTTGATGGGCCTTAAGGATGAGCGTTTATGTTAGAGTTCCTGGGGGAAGACAGTTTCAAAAGCTTTCAATAAGTCTAGAAGATGGTGGAGACTAAACACCTAGCATTTCTATGGGTATTGCCAGTATTTATAAAACTCAGAATAGCAGGACTTGTGCTGTGATGAGGACAGAAGTCATGTTGGGTTGAAGACAGAAGATTGAGTAGGGTCCTCAAGAGCTTGATTAGTCACCTGGTTGTTTACTGTACTGTCTATATAAAGTGGGTGTTTAATTGATAGGCTATGGTTTCACTTTGTTTCTGTCTGTTTGTTGTTGGCTATCATGTTAGGCCTGGATGTAAGAGTTTATTCATTGAGGTTCAGAACAGTTTTGGATTATTAGTGTATGTTTTCATTGGATACGTATTGGGTTTTCTTAACTTTGGCGATACATTGTTTCGTTAGGCTTCAAGTAGGAGCTGATTTTTTTTTTTTTTTTTTGTCCAGATCTTCCATGCTTTGTCTCTTCATTTTCTGAGTTGTTTAGTTGCTAAGGATTGTCATGGGCAGGGTTCATTAATAAGGATATAGAAAAAGAGTTCAAACATGCTATCATAAGCACACTATCATAAGCACCTAGAACCATGAAAACATCACTTATGCCAGCAAGTTTTCAAAAAGATCCATGAATAAGACACTCAAATGTATTAATATGCTTACAAAACTTCTAACATATCTCTTCACTGTCCCTGATTTTTCTGAATGTCCCTAATTTTGCTTTAATATGTTTACCCTAGCTACTGTAAAATTTCTGATTTTCTGGTAAGTGACTGAGGATTACAGTCACTCAATAATATCAGACGTTAGAGTTTCAGACTTTTTATTCCTCAGAAAACACACTGATACAAGATATGTTGTGCTATTAACTTTTCAAGTGAATTAGACTAGCATATACAAATTGCTCCCGATTTTGTGTCTTTGTCTCCTTTTTATCTTTGGCTTTGTCTAGAATTCTTGAGCAAAGACGTTAAGAGGTATATGGCCAAACAGTATCAGTGCAAAGCTGACACCAGAGAGTGAGGCAGGAAAAAAAAGTTAAACCACTTGCAGAAAGTGATGGCCTTGAATGTCTTGGAAGGATGCATGGCGGAGTATGGGACAAGGTAACAAGCACAAGCTTCCTGTCAAAGATGGTTAGTTAGACTGTACACTGAAAATCATAGAGAAATAAGTCAAGGGAAGTATCATATATCAACCACGGCCATCTACAGGCTGAGGTGAAGGCGTGCAGATTTAACATAATGACCCAGCATACACTTTACTTGAGCTAGATCACTGGGTCTTTATGTGTGACACGAAGAAGCAGTAACTACGGTTCTACAGTCATGACAAAACATTAGTACTATTCAGTCTGGTCACAGTAACAGAGAGCCAGGACAACTGACCGTATTACCAACATTTACCATTTTCTTTTCTAAGAGTGAAAAGGAGTGTTGCTCATCTAAACGTTAATATCATTCAAATTCACAAAGGGCTGGCCAGCCAAAAGTGATGCACAAAGTCTTTGTCTTTATGCTGACTTCAGTATTTGAATAGACTTTTTGGTCTATTGACCTTTCAGGTTTGCTCTAGGCTACTGCTGAAAAGCCACACATCAGTGAAAGACTACATGATTTTAAAGTGCACTCCACTTCCAGCCCATTACTACTAGGCAGATTTGGATATCATAATGGACTAATTCAGTCCATCTCACACACTGTTATATTCTTTCCAGGGTGGTGTTCCTGTCATCCTCTACTTTTGAGTGAATAAGTACATCCATATATCTACATCCTTATAACTACGCTTACATCTCCTCTCTGGCTTCATATTGTGACCATTTGTTTTGCAGTCCTTTTTCATTAGAAAAGACTCGATATCTTAAGCTTCACTTATACTTAAGAAATATTTGTTTTCAGTTCTTCCTTTATTGGTGTAAGTTGTTGCTCTTCAATTTCTCTGAAAAGACCCTGGCAGACAGAGTTCTTCTAGTTTTAGCTTTTAATTACTGGATGCCGGCTCAGCTTTATTACCATAAAATTCTGCTTTCCCAGTGCAAAAGACTGATACATAATCACAGATGACAAAAGTTCTAACATGTCTGAACAGCATTGAAATATATGTACATATGTGTGTGTGTGTGTGTGTGTGTGTGTGTGTGTGTGTGTGTGTGTGTGTGTATATATATATATATATATATATATATATGGTTCCCCTTCACAAGATCGAATTCCTATAAACTCGAAATTCATAACCCCAAAGCCAGAATCTCAAGTTTACAGAAACTCAAAAATGTGAAGGGGAAATAAAAAAAAAAAAACACCTTTCTAATGTTTTTGCAGGGGGGGCTTTGCCCCCCTGCACCTCCCACACCCCCCCCACTTAAATATTCCTACTCTGAGATCGCACTACAGGGAAGAAAAGGGAAATCTCCCATTCTGCGCTATATGCATAAGCACAAAACAGAAGATTTCTCAGTCCTCCACTATAGTGCGGTCACGCAGCTCTTAGAAAACAGCTGCAAGGGTGCAGGGGGACCTTTTTTTTCTAACCCTAAACTTCCCATTCATAATTTCGAGTGAATGGAAGTTCGAGATTCTGGTCTCGAGCTTATGCATTTCGAGCATCCATTCATTCAATCTTGTGAAGTGGAACCATATATACACATACGCACACCTGCATAACATATTTATATGAAATGAGAGAATGAGAGAGGCAAGCAGAAAGACAGAAAAAAGATGGAAAAAATAAGAATATAATCCCTTTCATGACAGTGAGGCATTTTTCTATGTCTGGATCAATTTTTGATAAATGCATAACCTTGGTTTTTCAATCTTCTGATTTACATCTCTTTCATTTTTTCTTACCAACTATATTTCTTTCTTTTCATATTTCGCAGCTTTTCTGTGCAATCAATAGTATAATTTTATGCTATGTGTCTGAAAGGCTTGAAAATGTATTAGTGATGTTACAGAATATAGGATGAAAACAGTTTGATTTTAGAGAAAATAAGCTATGTGAAAAAGAAGAAAAAAAAACATGGCAGCAACTGTTGAATAGAAATGGCTCTGGGCAGTGGTAAAGGCATCAACATTAAATTATCACTTGGCAGAAAAGGCTGAAGTATATCATAACAATGGCCAGGCAAAAAGACAAATGTGCACCCTAGGGGTTATGAAACAGGCTTCCTTTCTGTTTTAAAATTATTGTATCAGCATCCATGTGACTGCATTTTGGAAGACGAGAGACTCTAGGTTCAGTGTATAAACTCAAGAAAGACCACCAATCTTCTTAAAAAGGTACCAGCAATAGTATACAGTAGTCCCCAGCTAATTGGCATACAATATAACATCGAGCAAGCTCTTTAACTACCTTCTCTATCAATAGTATGAAAAAGGGTAAATACGTATGCGTTAAAAATGAAAATGATCTCTATGACATTTAATGCAGACATTTATACAGGCAGAAGTTACAGATTATCCTCAGTTCTATGCATACCTTCAGTCCGAAACAGCTTGTTCGGTTCATAACAACAGTTAAATAAAAAAAAAAATAAATACATGCAACTATATTCAAGTGATAGGTACTAAAGTAAGATGAAACAGAATAAAAATTTTAGTGAGGTGTATAGTGCACACATTGCAACAATGCATATTTAAAATTGTAGTAAATAGTTGTCTAACGATGGACTGATCTCTATTAGGACAAAACTACGGATGTGTGAAGCACCTCAGTGACAGCCCTACTATACAGTGAGTTTGTCTATTATACTGACAAGGGATTATTGCTGGAAAGAAAACATTTGGAATAATTTGCGCATTATTGAAGATGAAGATACAGTAAAGTGATCATTCCACAGTAGACAACTGTTAACTGCATTATGACAGACAGCTTTTACTACAGTGTTTTGTCCATGTTATCACACTGTATACTGAGTACATATGACAGACAGCTGTTTACTACAATGTTTTGTCCGTGTTATTACACTGTATACTGAGTACAATACACTTTACTTGGAATTGATCTCTACAGCATTAAGTGTCATGATTATTCTCTGAAATCAGGAAAAAGCTGAAGCTGTCAATAGCTTCACTAGTACAGGACGGAACTTAACCACACTTAGGGGAGCTTAACAAAAGCATGTTAATGATAGCTAAGTGCTATTAAGACCAGACTAACAGTGGACAGTGCTGACCGGTAAAGAACAGAAGGTTAAACAGCTTTTAAAATCTGTTAGAACTTCATTTTGTGTTATACCTTTAGTGTCTAACAGCTTGTAAAGTTGTTAATTCTATATAGAATTTGGTTTGCTTGTCATCCATACCAATCAGCTGTCTCTGATTTGGCAGAAAGTTCCTGATTTTGTCTCATATATTTGCTCTGTTCCTCATAAAAGTTTTGAAGTTCTGGGAAATCACTGAGGATTACAATTAGTCAATAACGTCAAAGATTAGAGTTTCATGCATCTTATTCGTCAGAAAATACATGTTGATGAAAATGTCCTGTTCTACGAACATTTTAAAGTAAAATCAGAGCAAAATTTAAAAAAAGTGTCCTTGATTTCATCCTTTGTCCTCCCCTTATTTTTGGAGTTGTCCAGAATTCTTAATCAAAGAAATTGAGAGGTATGCTACTGGCTGTTGAACAGTGCTAAGTGTTTTATCAGTGTTCAAAGTGTTTTACCAGTGTTCAAAGTGTTTTACCAGTGTTCAAAGTGCTTTATCAGTGCTCAAAGTGTTTTACCAGTGTTCAAAGTGTTTTACCAGTGTTCAAAGTGCTTTACCAGTGTTCAAAGTGTTTTACTAGTGTTCAAAGTGCTTTACCAGTGTTCAAAGTGTTCTACCAGTGTTCAAAGTGTTCTACCAGTGTACAAAGTGTTTTACCAGTGTACAAAGTGTTTTACCAGTGTTCAAAGTGCTTTACCAGTGTTCAAAGTGCTTTACCAGTGTTCAAAGTGTTTTACCAGTGTTTAAAGTGTTTTACCAGTGTTCAAAGTGTTTTACTAGTGTTCAAAGTGTTTTACTAGTGTTCAAAGTGTTTTACCAGTGTTCAAAGTGTTTTACCAGTGTTCAAAGTGCTTTATCAGTGTTCAAAGTGTTTTACCAGTGTTCAAAGTGTTTTACCAGTGTTCAAAGTGCTTTACCAGTGTTCAAAGTGCTTTACCAGTGTTCAAAGTGTTTTACCAGTGTTCAAAGCTGGTAAAACACTTCACTCACCTAGATTTTCTCATGCTTTCCTTTCTTTTTTCCCCTGTGACTGCTAGTACATGAAGAAGATAAAGCTCCACTTACTACAAAGGCTTTTGATTGGGTCAGCAATCATAATTGTTTATTATGTCTTTTTGACATGGACACAGAGATTCACCTCTCCAGCTTTGCTCTTGAGGTGAATTTCTTGGCATCCATGTCTCAAACACGTAATAAGCTGGTTATGATAGGAGACCCGTTCATAATCCCCTATTTTTACTTTATTTTATTTATATTAGTATACTAAGTAGTGCATTCAGCAAAACTGAAAAGGTAAAATATGTTTGCCATTGATTAAAAAAAATGGACTGTTATTAGGATAAATATAAAGACTAAAACAATGAAAAATGTTTGAAGTTAATACAATGGAGGATAAGTATTGCAGCATACATGTAATTAAGATTTAAATAAAAATGACCGGTATTTGCATTATGTACAATGTAAGTCACAAGTCAATGGGAAAGCAGAGAAGAGGAGGAGGTGTAGTAAATCAAGTTCAGACACAGGAAGAAGAATGTCACAGAGCTTAGATGACATGGTCATTAGAGAAGCAGCTACACTCGAGTTGTCTTAACAAGGTACATTTTAAGTTCCCCTCTGAATTTAGAGTAGTGGCTACTTTCTTTTAGGGGTGTTGGGAGAGAGTGCCAAAGTGAGCTACCAACGGAATAGCGGTACAGTGGACGAGTTTTGATAGTGGCACCTGTTTGTGAATGCTGTTTTAGGTTACAAAAATATTATTTTCATGGATTTTGGCTAACAAACTTGAAACCGTTATGAGAGTTTGCAGTTAGAATTACAATGATCCTTTATTTTATTGATTTGCTGCTTGAGTGACTGATTCCAGACCTCTAAACTGTGCCTATTTTGGAGGAATGTTCCTATTTCTCAGGCCTGATTTGCCCCTGCACAGGATGTTCTTATCTTTGGAGGCATGTTCATACTATCAGGGTTAATTTTTTCCTTTACACAATTTTCTGAACCCCCTCTTCACATATGATTTTTGAATCTGTCTAGTGCACAGAAAAATAAACTACATAACCAACATATATCAGTGGCAGCAATAACTTAAAGAGAGAATGGGCACACATCTTATATCCCCCCTTTTCTGAAGCAAAAATATATTACCTTATGCAGTGGAATTTTGCAACACAATTCACTAAATTCTACAGATTTTACACTTTCTCTTTGATGATGTTATTACATTTTCCATCATTTTTGTCAGTCTCTGTTTTTTAAACATCTATTTTTGAGTAGTATCTCACATTCCTACTGGAAGTGGTGAGAGTTATGTGCCATTTGGTATTCACATTTTATACTAATTAGATGTCCAGATTTTTAACTACTTTTCAAGGACCTTTGTTCCTATTTTCAATGTCTGCAGGTTGAGAGGTAGGAGATTGTGTTACATTCTCTGCCAACTTGTATTGGAATCTGGTGCAGAGTACAGAAGGTGAGGTCAGATGACACACATTCAGGAAGCAATTAGACAAGTAACAAAGCATACAGAAAATACAATTTTATTCAACTTAATGTAGTTCCACCAAAGTAACTAAAACAAAAAGAACTACACATTTTGGCATCAGAAAGCCCACTTTACATCATGAGAGCATATATACTGCAAAAAGAAATTGCAAAGAAAAATCTTTACGCATGATGTTCAGAAAAAGAAATGCTTTAAACAGTATGGCAGCAAAAGTTAATGTTATGCATTGGCCTGGTGATGCAGTTAAAAATGATAAGCAGTCAGCTTAACAACTGTTAGCCATCCACATGATGAGAAGCCATATCCAGGCTGGATCCAGAATTAGGCAACTTAGGCAACTGCCTAGGGCCCCATGCTATCTGTGAGGCACAACAATGACAGCTTAATTAAAAAAAAAAGAAAGTTTATTTGTGTACTGCTTCTATAAGAAAAAAACAAACATGGTTTCCTGTTTTACTCATCTTTATGCATGGTGCTAGCACACACCTGGCGCAAGATTTTAATTCATAAATGGGCAGAGATTGCAGGTTCTTGAACAGAAGCACTTTGGTTTATTTCTTTCATTTTCACAGCAGACTAGCCAGCAGTGTTGAGTTACTTCACAGTAACACAGGGCAAGTTTAAATGAGTGAAGATTTAATTTTTCAAAAATGGGCAGAGATTGCAGGTTCTGGAGCAGCTGGGCTTACTTCACAGGACAGTGACCAGTTTCATTTCACAGCAGCATTTAGAATTACTTCACAAGACAGTGACCACTGGATAGATACAGCAAATTAGTGGAAATGTAAGTTTTCATAAAATTAACAAAGTCTGCAGGTTCCCAAGCAACACAGCACCATTTGGACTATCTTTAGAGGACAAAATAAAGGGAAATAAAAGTGACCATTTTACTCTCCTGAGTTGGCATAAGCACTGGTGCATTTCTTAGTGTCAGTGTGCGCACGCTCGTGCGAGCGTGTGTGTGTGTGTGTGTGTGTGTGTGTGTGTGTGTGTGTGTGTGTGTGTGTGTGTGCACACGTGCACGAACTGCCCTACTTAGAGAGGGGAGCTTAGTTAAGTGATATGTTTAGGCTCAAAACCAGAGCCTTAGCTATAGGAGGTAAAAGCATTTGTCAACCACACCAACTGCCAGACCTGGATTGACCTTTCTGCATATGATAAATTTCTGGGGATTACAGTCAGTCATTAGAGTTTTTAGTTTTAGTGGTTCACAAAATATGTTGATGCAAACTTTGTTGTTCTGTTAACTTCTTTTTAAGAAATTTAGAGTACTCTGCTCTTATCTGTCTCCAGTTTTGCAGAACATCTCTAATTTGCCTCATATTTATGCCCTGTAATTGAGCATATTACTTAAGTCAGCTTTGGCCAACTTGAAATTTAGGCTCGACTCCTCAGTGATCCCCTGAACTGCATGCCTAGTAACTACCTATGAAATGGTGTTGTTATGATATAAAGGAAGGAAATTGTAGTAAACTGATTGCAGTAAACAGGAGCATCAGCATATGATTCATGTTCATTGGGTGTTATCCTTGGTTTCCTTGTCTGTTGAATGTTGACTGTGTGTTTATTGTTTAGGTGTGAATAAATTGGACATCATGAAGACTGAGTTTAATGTTAATATTACTGAAGATGAGCAATGCTATCAGTCATCATTTGTCTTCTATGTGATTCTTCCAGGTCACTTTCCAAGACAGTACTCCTGGGCAGCTCCTGAAAAGGGACATCTGTGTTCAGTGGACTGTCCCAGGTTGTTAACAAATGCATTATACATTTGTCTTTTGAATTTATGCAGCTTTCATATAGATGCTAATAAGTACTTCACTATAAGCTATTTGAGTAATAATTCCAGCACGTATCTTGCAATTTATTGAGTTGCCAGATGAATTTTCACTAAATGTGAGTTTCAAGAAAAGAATATTGTTTTGTTTTGCTTAGAAAATTACTGTTGGCATTTGTTTCTGTAAAATCTGAAATAAGCTTTAAATGAAATCAAAGTCTCTGTGATAACTGTAAAAGTAAAGAAAAAAACAGTATATACACTGACATGTTTGAATAGTGTTTATGGTAACTGTCAAAGGACAACCAAGTAATGGTATACTGTTATGGCTGGTGGGGGCCTGATTCATTACCCTGCACAGGTCTATATTGTCCATGGTCTGGTTTTGTTGACCCTGGAGGTGTATGCTACAACAATACAGCATTATTAGCCATTCAAGTAGGTCAGACCTGTTCTGAGTGACGTCAGAGGGGATAGCTATTCTTGATGCCACAGAAGACAAATGGAGATCAAAATGAGATGCAGGTGTTCTACAAGCTCTTAAGCCCCACCAAAAAAAAAAAAATCAGCATATGTATGAGGTAATTTTTGTCAGTTTTGCATAACTTCTGGGTAGTTGAACAAAAGTTACTGCAGCAGATAGATTGTCTTTAGGTGTATTGTTTTATTCATTTACTAAAGAATGGAATTAATTAATTAATAGGCCTGTATTGTATTATATAGTCTAAGCATGTTGCATTTTAGTAGTCTAAACATGTTGAATTTCAGTAATACATTTCTGTAGTTCCTTCTTTATAGCCTCCAGTAAATGCAAATGGTTTACAACTGTCTGGTCACACTGTCTGCATTATTTGGAGTGATGATCAAAACAGTTTGATCTTTAGCATCCATTAAATAGTCATTGTCACATATTACTGTGATACAGTCTTCTTTATAAGACCAGACTGGAAAAGATGTATGCATTTAGTTAAAAACTGCTACTCTGGCAGCTAGAGCAGAGAACTAAAGTTTCACTTGCTAATGAGGTGCTTCCTGTGGCAAAGGTGCAGAGTTTGAATCTTTCCACCTTCATTTGCATGCTGTGAGACAGACTTGCTGTGGAGCATTTGAAAGTTTGAGCGAGGCTCCTTAATTGACTCCAGGACTGATTGCTTAGTAGCTATGAACCTGTTGTCATTTGTCATCCATTCCCAACTGCATAGCTAATCTTGTTCATAAAATGTTATGATAATATCACCAGCACACCATTTTTTTTAATATAACATAGGCAATTTATTCTTCAAGGGTGGCAGATGCTGTATATGTAGATGAAGCACAGAAATGCAAAATTGTTTGGCAGCCACAACCTCTGCATTAGTATTAGTTATTAAATGTGAAATTATTTAGATGACTTTTACTTCTACAGAGATTGTGCATATTGACTTAGCATATGTTATCATGTGGTTAATATTTCTTATGCTCTCATAAATACTCCTCTGTATAAACTGTGCTACACATGGCTGGATCTTATAGTATGATGCTACCGGTCTCTATACGATGTCATGTAGTCCATCCGAATAAAATACATGTAATTTATTTCTTCATAACAATAAGGGGAAGACAGTCAACAAAGTGGCTATAATTGCTGGTGGGGTCTCTTTGTGAATAAAAGTACTTTATATTCTTATAATTTGGTCATTTTAATGTCTGCAGGACCAGTGTGCATGTGTGTGTACTAAGTTGGAGTACTTTGGCTACTGTGTGTTTGTGTGAAACAAATTTAAAATATGTGACTTTGGTCATTATTATTGTTAATTTTATAACACAGACATTGGAGAAAGATGAGGTCAACAATGTAGCTATAATTGCAGTTTTGGGGGGAAGTTTGTGGATAAAAATTACTGACCCTGCTGACTTGATAGTTAAAAAGTCATTAGTCTGTCTTTTCCAGACTAATTTGCAGTTGTGTAAAGCAAATTTAAGTACTTTACTGAGGTCATTTTTATCACAATTGGACATGTGATGTGTACATAGTCAATAAAGTGGTTATAGTTATTGAATATAGATATTGGATTAAAATGCCAGCAATTTCAGTGGCCTTATATGATTGAAATGTTCTGAAATGGGTACTTTTCTGATTAATGGGTCATACGTGTTGCTTCCTTGCTTACTGGAAAATTGTTCAAAACTGCAAGTTTATAACTCAGTCTATCAAATTTTGCTGAATTAAACAAAAACTGTTGCTGTATTAAATGAAATATGATTTAAAACAATCAGAAAGGTGAATCAAAGAACCCATGCATTTATGTATGGTCCAAAAATGTGCAGGGGGCCTGTGGTTTTAAAACAGCCCATGACCCAAAGTATACTTAATCCACCACTAGCCATATGCATTTTCATTAAATGTCATTTTCAATACATTTTCAATTAATTTGAGTTTCAAGGGAAGAAATGTTTACTATTGCTCTTGCTAGGTCTGGTTTCAATGTGAGACTGTTTTGTTTAGTAAATGGCCTTCAGTGTTTATGCTATAAAATATGAAATAAGTTGAATCCAAAAATCTCTAATCAGTAAAAGTAAAGAAGAAAATAGTATGCACACTGATAGGTTTGAATGCTGCTTATGGTAGCTAGGGAGGTTCCTTTCACATAGTCGAACTTTTACAAGTTCGAACCACATAT
The DNA here is from genome assembly GCF_019279795.1 of Protopterus annectens. Lineage (NCBI taxonomy): Eukaryota > Metazoa > Chordata > Ceratodontiformes > Protopteridae > Protopterus > Protopterus annectens. Next base: position 237,413,038 of record NC_056726.1, read on the forward strand.
GGTCGAGACCATACATTCAAATTTGTAAAGTTTAGAGCATTTGAATGGAAATCTCCATAAGCAGAGGTTTCCATTCACTTCAATGTGGTGTGATCTCGGAGTTGGTATATTTAAGTAGTGGGTGGTGGGGGGGGGGTGCAGGGGGGTTGCCCTCTGCTTACAACAATTTATTTTGTTGTCCGTTGTTTTTTTATGTTTTTTACGTAGTCGAAGTTCTGTAACTTCGAACATAATGGTTCGACCATTAGGTGTTCAGAGTTATGGAACTTTGACTATGTGATATAGACCCACTGGGGAGGGACAGCTAAGTAACAATGGAGTGGCTGAGAGGGATCTGGTCCATTACCCTGCCTAGGGCCCCATTTGACAATGATCTGGCTCTGGCCATATCCCATACTCAACAAAGAATTTCTGAGGAATGTAATCATTTTTGTCAGATATACAAATCAAGAAAAAAGGAGTAGAAAGAATTTTGCAAGTGCTTTGCACAACAAAAGCTGATTATTGTGGAGTTGCTTATTTGAACAATCTTTTAAGTGACACACATAAAGAAGAACGTTACCGGTTCATAAATTCAGTTGTTAAGTACACTGATGTGATCAGTTTCTTCACTGGGAACAGGAAAAGTATCAACACTCTTAACATAAAAAATCACTGGAGTGAAAAAATGTGTATTAAAGGGATATTTATCACATTTATGCCAGATGCTGGAGCTGAATGCAATATTACTACTGTGTGCATTCCAAGAATTGGGCTTGAGAAGTTACTGTTTGACTCAGAAGCTTTATTACTGCCTTATTTTGGACATAAACTAAAACCACTGGGTCAGACTAAACAAACAGTACAATTTATTTTTTTCAAATTGTGTCCAAACTGCAAATGATTATTTTGGGAAGATCTGTTTGTAAACAGTTGGGAATAATAAAGCAAATTCACAGTATACAGATGCAGACCACTAGAGTTCATGGTTTAGTCAGAGACAACAATTAACACAGTCTCACAATGGTTTGCACAGCCTGAGAGAACATTATTTACAAGTTCCTGAAGGACATCATTAATAATTAATAATCACAGAGGCAGCATTATGCAGATTCATACAGTGCAGACTGTTAGAACTCAAAAGCAGAGTGCAGTGCTCAGTGATGTAGAACTGCAGAGTGGAAATAAAAGCATGGCTTCAAATGTTAATATGATATTTTTAAACAACACTGTAGGACAAGACAAAATGAATACTTCTTCCAGCTCACTGAAACGGCTTATTGCTACAATTACTTAAATATATGTTACTGATGTGGCAGCCAGATTACAAGAGAAAATTTGTATTACCAGATCAAATCTACTATACTTGTAATAAAATTCTTGGGTCTGAAGAACTGATGTTCAAATCCAACAGAGTAATTATGTCAAAATAGTTATGAGATCACATGTTGAACATAATCCAGGAAGTGCACTTATGCATTGTTAAGTGTAAATGAATAGTATGTGATAAAAAGCTCTGGCCCTGATAGAAGTTATAATAAAAAAAAAAAAAAAAAAAAAAAACAGATATATAACATGTCTTAAAAAAGCAGCAGTTATAACTTTGTGATAATTTAGACAGACCTTGGAGTAGCAGATGCTGATGTATTGCAGATTCAGAACAAACAGTATCTCATCTGTGTTGGCTATTTCTTGCAGTACCTTAAGATCATCAGTCAGAATTATACCACTTCACACTGATAAAATCACTTTTTATCATACCGGGATATCTTTCATGTTATCTTGTCTGAAAATAGTTCACAGAATGTGAGCCAAGAATTTTGTACTTTTTCATAAAATTGGAAATTTCAAAACATTCTATCTTTACTGAGATATCTGACATCTAATGGTCAAGAAGAGACAGAATTGCACAAACAGTGAAACATGCCATGGAAAAATATGCTGCTAGCTCTAAACAAGACTGTTACTTTGCTATTCATGAATACACAATCACCCCAGTATACTGGATGTTTTTTTCTAGATGCTTTTTGCCCTGTGTATGCCCTCCACTAAGCCTCTCCCAATGGGACTCTACCCATTTGTTTACCTGCACTAGGAAATTACTGCAGTACAGTATGGGGATGAGAGCCATCCACTGGTGCCAAAAAGTAGGCAGCAGTGACCTCTACCAAGTCGTTTATGTGAACAATAGAATGAAAGTTTGCTAAATGTGGTAAATGTCCCTAGTCTTTCATCTGCTCTGAGAATTTGGAGCAATTCACCCAGTCTCCCCTTTTCTCATTCTTGACCTGTGTTCAGATAAAGAAGAAGCTTAACAGAAGTGACCATTGTGCTGGACCCTGAACCACTGAAGAGAATCTGATGTCAGAAGGTACATATAGTGACCTGTGTTAAAAAACATCAGCCATGGGTCTGTGGCATAAGACAGTAAGACAGACCTAACTGTGTAATAACTCATTTTCAGTGATGACCTGGAGAGAAAAGCTTCACAATTAAATCATTTTACAGACAGATAAAACATAATGTATACATAAACAAATATTTACAATAATCATATACAAAGTATGTACATAGTGCATGAGCGCAATCAACTGAAAGCTGCAAGTTATGCATGCTGCAGGTTGGGTAGAACACAGCCCAAATATTGGAAGAGAAAATGCTGCAATAATGAGGCAAGAACAAGAAAAGTCATGAGGCTTTGTAGAAAACAGGAAGTAAGAAGAAAACAGATGGATAGGAGAAGAGGTATGTTAGTAAGTGAAGCCTGAATGATGAAAAATGAAATAGTGAGATGTGGGGAGAGAATATTAAGATTTACTTCAGTAAGTTTAGAAAGAAAATAATGTCTTTATGTCGGGCTGCATGATGGCAGGGCACTTCTATGGGCTAGGCTTGCAGAGGCTCCAGGGCCATTAGCCTAGTACACACCTATGAACCTATGTAAGTTACACAAAAAAAAGTTCCATAATGCTATAGGAAAAAATGTGTTTCAATCAGAGGAAAATTATCAAGAATGCCAAAAGCAGAAACTGATGATGGTTTAATGATAAACAAATCACATGAGAAAACACAAAGATTGCATGTGGAACAGAAAGGCACAGAGGAACAGGTATCATCAATTGAAAATGAGTAGCTCTTATCATCTCTGCTTACTGATGGTGAGACCCTATACAGAGTTTAGATTTTACCCTTTCTATACCAGTAGATGGAGAGACCTTATACAGGCTGTAGCTCTTACCCTCAATACTGACATAAGGTAAGATCCTGTATAAATTAATGCATGCAATTCTGAAAACCTCAGCTGTACAAGAACATAATCAGGGCAAAAGCAGTTCAGATGAAGATAAGATAACATAAAATAATGTGCATGGTCATAAAGAAAGGGAGAAGTCACAGAAACGTTTAAATATATCAATGGAATGAGCCAAAAAAAAGTCAGAGACAAAAAAGAGAGATGAATAGTGTAAGGGGACACAATTTTAATATACAGGAGTGGTAGGAGGAACTGTTAAGTTCTAACTCTTCACTGAAAGCATGGGAAAAGAAATCGAGAAGGGATTGGCATAACAAGGAAAGAAGAAGCACTAAATAAGCTACGAATTACTACAGCACTCAACTTTCCTCACTTGTCTAGAGGAAAAGAGTTTTTAGTACTTAATAAATAAGCACCTATCCAGGCATGTCTAAAGGTCAGCTCCCGGTGTTTTCTCCTGTCTTCCTGATGAATCTGGGCATCTTGGGGCAATGCAGCAATTGCCTCATGTACACAGACAACCCTCTCCTCCTACCACCCAACACTATAACCTGTGAGAGACGCACTTATATAGCCAAACTGGAAGCAAAGCTCTCTTCACCCAAGACTGGACTAGACAGTCAAGAGGAGAAGGTAAACACTTGCACCACACCACACTCATCACATAGTCCCTCAAAACCTACACCACCAAAGCACACACAGAAGACACAAAACACACTCCTACATTCACGGAGGCTCTCAATAAACATCTGCCCAAACAACCGAGACCTCCAAATCAGAAATGCAAGCAACCTCCACCCCCCAACACAACCCAAATGACACATAGCCCACAAACTCAGTTGCCACTCAACTACAGCCCATAAGGCATAACATACCCAACACTCTAGTCATAGGTGACTCTATAGTCAGGCACTCTGATGTTCCACTCACCAGGCTAAACAAGGAGAAAGTTACTGTCAGCTGCCTGTCAAAGTGCCAGGATCCGCCAAATAATGCACGCACTCAGGTCACTCCACAGCAAGTACAAATATAACTCTGTCATTGTCCATGTTGGTGTGAATGACCTGTGACGTACCTTCCTGGACTACATGAAAAGAGACATGGAGGAGCTTTCCGATCTTGTAGCCCAGGCAAGTATGACCCTAGCCCTGAGTAGCATCCTGCCATCACCCAGAATGATACCATAGTACAAGGACAAAATGATTGACTTCAACAATTGGCTAAGCTTCTGGTATCATTCTAAGGGAATCCAGTCCCTGTCTGCCTGGGATGACATGATCAACAGACCATGATGCTTTGCCAGAGATGGCCTGCACCTGTTGCCCTTGGGAATCTGGATACTGACAAAAGCTCTTGCCAGCCCCATAGAGCGTTTTTTAGGCAAGGTTCAAATGACAAATTCACCACCATAACAGGTACAAGCAAGCAAAATCTGAGGGCAATGCTACTCAATGCTAGCAGTCTAAACCTCAAAATGCACTCACTCGAGGCACTCCTTAAAATTGAGAACATCGTGCAGTGCAGTGACAGAGACCTGGTTCAAAGCTCCAGAGATCACCCCTGCATTACCAGGCTATAATTCATACCACACCTTTCAGCCACCTAACCTGGACCGAAACACTAAAGGCGGAGGCGTGTTCATATTCATTAAAGACATCCACACCTCCAAGCTAGTTGCTCAACATAATGCATCCGAGATTATCCAAGTTCAACTAACTCTGGGCAAGACCGCAATCCAGATTGTAGCTTGCTACAAATCTCCCACCATGCCCCAGGATTCCCACTCTTCTTTTCTTGATACACTGGAAAATATTAGGGTACAACCCAATACCTTAATAATGGGTGATTTCAACTACCCCACCATTAACTGGGAAAACTACTCATGTACCAAATCTTTTACTCAACATTTTCTGGAATTCATCAATTCCAATGCCTTGGATCAAATTATCCCCACCCCCACCAGGGGCAGCAATATCCTAGACCTGGTCATCACCAACATGGGTGATCGGTGTTCCACACCAGAGGTCAATTCAAAAAAATCAAAATTCTGGACTGCAGATGTGTTGTATATTTTAAAAAGTTTAATTTCCCTTTATTTTCTGGTGTTAGTTCTGTTTAAATGCATTCCTTTCACAAGAGTTCAGTTTAGAAAAGAAAATGACAAAAGCACAAAACAGAAAATGTAATGTGTAGCAATGCTTAAAATGGTGCCACATTTGGAATAAGTATAAGCTACTTATATCTTCTGTTTCATGGTTTGATGCATCTTATAATAAATGCAGACTGATGTGGAATGCAAACTTCACAGGCCTCATTAATATGCCTCCTAATTACACACTATAGATATAACAGGTCAGTGTGATGATTTTTTTCACAGACTAATACAGTTAATGACGGATATTCACATGTGAATGGCAGACATTAAGTGTATCACATGACTGTAGTTTGTTTTTCAGATTCAAGATGAATCACGAGCTAGAGCAGCAGATACACAGTTGTCTGACAGGGAAGGGATGAGCTTGGTGATTCACCATGTACCAGTAAGGAGGTGAGAGCACAGACCAAACCCATGAGTTGTGAAATGACTGTGGTTTGTTTCTCACTTTAAGAACCAGGAGTATCAGCAGACCAGCATGGAATAAGTACCCATACATTCCAAAAGTGAACAGAAACAGGGAAGAAAGTTGGCCAAACAAAGAGAGACATGAAGATTTGGATCCTGGGCAAATAGACTCTAAGGAAATGGATAGCAAAAGTAGGATAGTATAGGTTTAGAAGAATAGTCCAAGCAATACAAATATAAGGAGAACAGGCCAAAAGGAGAATTTAAAGGAAATCCACTAAGCACACACAGATTGGAATTCAGCTAACTGGCATCCTAGTTCAAATGAACATGGAAGCAGATGAAAAAATGTATCTGAGTCATGATGGCCTGCATAAATGGAAAGGGATACTCTGGGGAGTCAGAACATGGCAAGGGTACAAATGGCATCAGTTCTTAGATGAGCTCTCAAATCAAAATAAAGCTAAAATGGAATAAAAGGTAGTAATCACCAAAAATGATTTGAGGCCACAGCTGAGGAAGTTGTCACAGAAGAAGGTTAGGCATGGGCCGACTGACTCACCTGAGTGTAGTAATGATGTGTTTCACAGAAAATACCACATCTATGAAGATATCTTCACCTTCACATAAAGCAGTCCAGAAGATATCACCTCAGCTCTTTATTTTTTTATTTTTAAGTTCATTCAAGCCAGTTAAGAGAGGCTGATGGACAGGTGTTCTTGTTCTGATCATCTAAGGTAGTTGGCTCTTGAGGAATATGCATATGATTTAAATCTCACATGGTGAAGTCAGGATTTGGAGAGTATCCTCTGCTGTGCAAATGATTTTGCCCTTTTCGCTTCAGTTAATGATGATATCAGGTGTGCACTGGACAGGTTCACTGCCAAGTGTATGACATTTAGGGTGGGAATCAGTATGTTCAAATCAAAGGCCATGCCTCTTTTCCAGAAGAAAGTGGATAACTTACAGGTGAGGGGAGAGAGATGTTATCTTAAGTAAAGGTGTTTATGTATCTTTTGATCTTGTTCATAAGTAAATATAGAGGATATTGGGAGACAGAGAAGCTGCTGAGGGCAGTCACAGTTAATGTTAGGGATTGTATTGGACCAATGTGGTAAAATGGGAGCTGAGTCCTAGGATGACGCCCTTCATTTAGCAGTCAGTCTACTTCCCTGTTCCCATCTATGATCATGAATTTTGTTTTTTGCCAAAAAGATGAGACTGCAGACACAAGCAACAGAACTGAGGTTCCACTGCAGAGTTGCTGGGTTCACTTATCATGATGGCTTGCGAAGCTCAGCAATCTTGGAGGAGCTCAGAGTACAGATATTTCTCCTCTGTATTGAGTGTAGCTAGAGGATATGCCCCCTGTTTGCTTCTCATGAGATATATATCAGGTACAGACCATAAACAACAGAAAAATAGGCAAACTAGATTAATTTATATCACTTAGTAATATGGCTTTTCTTTCCTTCTCTCTGTCTGTGATTTATCCAGCATCATCCTTTCTTCGGCGGTTATTCTTCCTGCTTTGCATTTCATTACTGTCTCTTCCCGATTCATTTTCTTTTTCCTTTCCTTTCGTTTCATCCTAAGTCTTCCTAAGTCATTGCCTTTTCTGTTCATTCCTCCTGTAACCTTCAAAAGTCCCTTCTTTCAGCTGACTGTCTTTGCAGTTTGGTGATTTTTACTCCTTCCATCCATCCAGATCCCCTTTATCCCCATTTTTGGCTCATGGGGTTGGAGTGTCACATCAGCAGTGACAGCTGTCTAGGCCCAACGTTCACACTGCCCAGATTACCCCTTATTCTCTTCCCTTTAACTGTAGATGTCTGCCTTTACCTTCTTTCCCTACACATTCTCTTTTGCATTTCCCTTAACTCTTTCTTTCCCATCTGATTACTCTGCTCCTCTTCTGTACCTCCCTGTCTGCTGCACTAACGTCTACAATGAATCCATCCTACTAATGTGTTTTAACTCTGTTTTCTCAGTTACTCTTATTATCCCATCCCCTATGTCCCTCTTCTGTCTCTTTGTACTTCTTTCTTTACTCTAAGGTGTCCTATTCCCAATCTCCCATGTCTTCTCTTCCCTCTTTTCTATTTATTCTCATTACCGTGGATGCACGATCTGATCATGTTAACTCTCTGCTTGTTCCTTCTGCCATTCTCTTTTTTTTGCAGTCATCTGTAACCTGAACTATTCCAGTGTGCGGCCCTGGTCTGCCTTCCTCATTGAAAATGTACACTGCCAGTTTTTGTTGTGAGTGCTTCTCTCTCATTGTCTGCCCACTGCCCCTCTTCATTTCCTTTTTTAACAATCGTCTGGCTCTTTCTGTTGTTCTTTTTCCTTCCTCCTTTCCTATTCTGTTCTAGCTCAACTGTAAGAATATAATTCCTCCAGGCATTAATGTTCGCTCCTTCACTTTTTTAACCCATTTTCTGAAAAATGTTCCTCCTTAAAATTGCTGCTATCTTTTGTACATGACTATTACATATATTCCACTTTTCTCCTAGCTTTACTTTCCATAGTTATCTTTTCCCTTCTTCACTTTTCCATCTTTAATGTAGCCATTAAAGGTAAATTATTTACTGACTAGAATGGTGACCCATCTTTTTCCTCTTCCCCTGATGTGATTCTTTACACTTTTTGGACAATCTTCTACTAAGATTTTGTTCAGCTCTGTTATCTTCAGTTTTGCTACTTGTAAAAGGCATATATGCATTCTCTCCATACCTCTCAACCTCTAAGAGAAAGAAATCTTGACAAAGCCTTATAAAATGGGGGGACAAAGACCCAAAAATAGGGTACATGTTTAATAGTGCTCTTACAAACTTAGAAAGTTAATAAAAGAACACATGTTGCATTAGCATGAAGTTTCTGAAAAGTGTGAAGTATGAAACTCAAATGTCTGTCACTAGTTGAAGGTTATCTGGGGGTAAACATTCAGAATTCTGCCATCGTTATTAGTTTGTTTTGGCTCTCTTGTAATTTGCACTGCTTTATTTCCTTCTTCTAGTGTGTATATTGTGATGTATTTTTTACGCTGTGTTTTAATTGTATTCTGCTTTCAATTATATCTTTAAATTAGGAAGAGACCAGAAATTAGAACACGTCAATTAAGGTTAATTACCTGTGGAGGTACAAACTAAACATTGTATTTAAGGTGTAAAATAAAACATTTCAAGGCTTTACTGGAAAAGCTCACTCAGACTCTACAATGTTCTGCTGCAAGGGCTTTCTTGCAATTTGTATTGTTTTATTGCCGTCTTCTATTTTGTATACTGTGGTGTATTTTCTTTACATTGTTTTAATTGCATTCTGCTTTCAATTACATATTTAAACTAGGAAAGATAGCAAATCGGTGTCTCTTGTGAGTGAGTCACACACAAATGAATTTTTTCTGACCCTCTGATCCTGATGCTGTTGTGTTTTTAAACTTAGCTGTCACTGTAGTTCCCACTGTGTACATTAATTTGACCACGTATTTCCTTCCCTCTCCTCTTTCATTGACTATTGTCAGTAAGCCCAAAATGATCATTTTGTAAAGTCACGGCCCTTCAGATATATAAATTTATTGGCTAACCCACTATATTCCATACAGCCAGAATACTAATTGCCCACAAGCTTCCAATCCCTCTTGCTCTTTAAAAATAAGTGTTTCTCCCCTTAGATTGCTAAAGCTTGAGTTACTCCCTCTTTTATATCTTACTGCTTAGTGCACACTGCAGCTCTTAGGATATTAACCCATTTTCCCCTTTAAAATCTGCAACATCTAGTCCAAGACCACTAATTACTGGAGAGCTTACATTCTGACTCTCAGTAGACATCTTGGGATTAGTGATTCAGTTTTGCTCCTGGTGGGATAAGGAGCATAAGGACATTATTTCCTGGAGACTGCTCATCACCAGAAAGCCTAATAACTGCTTCATAGGTGCCAGTTTGGAATTTGTGCTCATAGTGCTGCGGTAGCATTGTCGCCTCACAGTAAGACACTGTCCGGTTCGATTCTAAACTAGAGCGTCTTCTGCATGGAGACATGCGTCAATGGGTGTACCTTTGTTGAAGGTTGTGTGTCAGGCCTGGCAAGCCGGTATGTAAAAAATCAACTGCCAATCATTAGCGGACCGGAGTTCCGCTGTGGCAACCCTTAACCGGGAAAAGCCGAAAGACACAAACATTCTGCTCCTAATGAGAGGAAAAGCAGAGGGCATTGATTGCTGACTGTCTCTGACTGGACAGTAAAATATCTGTGTGGGACCTTCCTGACTGGTCTGTCTGCTATTCCAGGCATATACCAAGAAAAGGCTACAACAACCCTAAAGACGCCTGTGTCATCTGGGACAAGACTTAAAGAGACAGTCTCTTGTTTTAATTCTGGTCTTTGGTTACATTTTCAGTCTGACTTTCTGAGCATGTCTCAGCTTTGGCTGCAGGGGTTGGGAGAAGGGGTGCTTACAGGAATTTTTAATGGTCTTATTCAAATTTCATTTCAAATTGCAATTGTAGTCACAACAGTTCTCACTTTGTCATTCATTAGTTTCACCTGTGCATTTTATCCTCAGAGAAAAGTAGCCCTTCAGGAATTTTATGACCTCACTTGTTACTACCTTGCAGGAAAGCATTTGAGTAATGTAAAGAAAAAAAACATTATTAAACAGAGTTTTCTGTGCATTTCATATTTTATTTTATGTAAATTTCTGAATGCTAGTTAAGTGCTATGATGTCATGCATGACTGCCACTTGCTCTAGAAAGTATCAGAATGATGCAAGTTTTAAACAATAATAGAGGCAGTCTTCTTTTTTTTTCATGTGTTGCTTTTTTTATCTCCTAATACTAGCTAAGTGTAATGGTTTTCTGACTTGCTGTAAAAACAATTGGGTGACACACGCAATAGATTCATTTTAAACAATGAATCCAAAACTTACTATAACAATGGCGGCTGTACAGCACAGTAAATTGTGGTAGTTGTACATACTAATTCTGAGGTTGCTTTACTATGGAGTAAGGGGAATATGTCAATAGCCTAAGATTTAGTATGAATTCACTAAACTGTACTCTTTTAACAATACTCCTCACAGTTACGCTATGCAGAATAAATAAAGGAAATAAGGAGCTGCACAATTACGCTTTTTGATGAGTTCATACAAAGTAAACACTGAGAGTCTTGCCTTATCACCCCCACCAAAAGCACACACAAAAATGTAATAAACGCATTGTTTCCGAATGATCGGGAACTGAAAGCTTTGGCAGGAACTGAATATTGTTAATTGTGTTCACCAGAGGGAATGATAACTGGGCTACATACAGTAAATTGAATCCAATAGTAGGGTTGATGATGATGTGGTAAGTGGGTGGTGACAACTGGGAGGTATCAGAACAAGTTTCTTTCAGTCTGAATTTTAGACTCTGGGATTGTCTCTTTAAGATCACCAAAGAGCCTTTGGCCTACTTCTCATTTTGAGATTGGTGCTACTGATTAACTTTGGGAGAGAAGAAGCAAAGGGGCATTGTATCCCAATGGTGTGAAGTTATGGTGAGACCAGCACTAGTAGTAGCCAGGTACTAGCCAATCAGGTGAATTCCCTCTTTTCATAATTCTTAACAAAGCTAGTTCTTTCTTTTTGGTAAGTATTGCTTGATTAGCGGCTGACTTAAGTAATATCAGAATATTTCCCTAAATACTTTATTCATAAATTCTCAGGGTCTAATTTAGTAGGTTTCCCTTCAAGTGTTTGGCAGTGGCCTGTATAGAAGCAGGCACCTTGAACTGACATTTTTCCTGTAAAAGCACCCTTCAAATTTCAACGATACCTAGTTGCATACAAGGCAAGTAGTCTGCAGTGACAAGCACTGCTCCAAGAGTTGCAAACCAGATACTCCAGACATTACTTTATATTCTCACCACAACCCTCTAGTCAATAAGAAAATGTCTGTTGTCATAGATATGAAGTTTCCCATGACTGCCATTATCAGCTTGTTTGATATTGGCATTCTGAGGCAATTTAAAACTATCTTCATGTTTACTGACAACCAGCTTACTCTCAAACAAACATATAAGGTATATAAGAGAAGTATTTATACAATGTCACTGGAGGCAAAGCTCTCACATAGAAGTACTCCTAATGTCAATCAGGTTGTCAGTAGTACACACACTGTACCAATCACACACAATACAAAGCAGGCCCACATATGCTGAGATACTTAAATGTCTTTCGGCTTTTCCTGGTTAGCATTCGCCACAGCGGAACTCTGGTCCGCTAATGATTGGCAATGGATTTTTACAGTGCCGAGTTGCCAGCCCAACTCCCGACCTTCAGAGAAGGCACACCCATTCATGCACGCACCTACCTGCATGTCTTTAAACATCACGCGACTGTGGGGAGGACATGCAGACTCCACACAGAAGGTGCACCAGCTGAGAATTGAACGGGAGAACCTCTTGCTGTGAGATGACAACGCTAACCACTGCACCACTGCGGCCACCTATGCTGAGGTACTTAAATGTAACTTTCCTAAACCCCAGACACCTCCTATATGAAGTACACATAACAAATACCCTCAGCAGCCCTGAATGCACTCTTTCAAAATAACACCCACATCAGCACATACAGCCATGACTCATGGAGCCTGTACTTCTAAGCCCATAAAGCAAGTCATCACGCAATCCAACATTCTGGTCATTGGAGACTCCACTGCAAGACACACTGCTGTCCCTCTCACCAAGATGAGTAAGGAGAAAGTCATGGCCATTTGCTTATTAGGGGCCAGGATCCACCACATTATGTATGCACTCGGGTCAAATAACTCAGTCATAGTCCATATGTGTAAATGACCCAAGACATACCTCCCTAGACTATATGAAGAGGGACATCATGGCACTCTCAGAATATGTGTCCCAGGCTGTTATTAGCCTAGCATTGAGCAGCACTCTGTCATCACCAAGGATGATGCCACAAAATGAACAGAAGATGACTGACTTTAATAACTGACTTAGATGCTGGTGCTACTCTAATGGATTGCAATATTTGTCAGCATGGAAAGGGTTGGTCAACAAACCATGCCGCTTTGCCAGATATAGTATATATCCTTCCCATCTAAGCTTTCAAATGTAGAATAAAACATTGTCTTTCCCCATTTTGCCTTTTTAGGCAAAGGCAAACTGAAAGTACGATGTAGCAAATCAAATCCCAAAACATCTAAAGGTGGTACAGCTCACCGCTAGGAGTTTAAACAAGAAACGCCACTCCACGCAAGGTCTCCTCAGCCTAGAGAATACTGACATCTACGCAGTCACTGAGACATAGCTTACAGCTGTGGGCAGCACAGCATCAGTGCAAGGCTATAATGCCTTGCACACATTTAGACCAGCTACTCCACAGACAGAGACTAAAGGTGGAGGGGTCTTGATTTACATAAAAAATAAATATACCTCAAGGCTGGTCAAACAGGACACTGCACTTGAGCTTGTTTACATTCAAATCACCATAGGGAAAATCACATACCACTTAGTTGCAAGCTATAGGTCCCCCTCTATGACCCAAGAAAGCAATAACATGTATTTACGCTTACTGGAAACACTCACCATCCAACCCAATAGCGTATTCATATGTGATTTTAATTACCCCACTATTAATATGGAATTGTATACAAACCAAATCTGCAGGCACAGTGGCTCCTGCACTTTGTAAACAGAAATTCCCTGGACCCGATTGTCAATATGCTGGCCAGGGATGCAAACATACTGAATCTAGTCCTCACTAATATGAGAGAGTGCTACATACCCCTAGTATAATGCCCTCTCTGGTAAGTACAGACCACAGAACAATCTCCTTTGAAGTAAAAATAAAACTCGGAAACCACAGCTAACCTTGGAATGTTCAAAAACAACTCTAAAGCTATCATCCTACTATTAAGTGATAACCTGGCAAACTATCAAGCCCCCATGAACCCTGAGAACACTGCTGCTTACTTGGAACTGTTTACAGCAACCCACACAAGCATGCTAACAACTGCATAATGACAACTGTATCCAGCATGAATAATTACAGATCTAAGTAAAAAAAAACAAGCCACCCTGGCAGAATCACAACATCAGTAGGTTGTACAACACAAAGAAGAAAATCATGGCAAAAATTGGGAGGTGTAGCACCCAGCCAGATAAAAGTACTTTTGTCAAAATAAATGGACACCTCAGAAGAAAAATAAAGCCTATCAAAGCCACATTTTATATAAATTTGGCTTTCCAGTCCAAGGACAACTGCAAGGCATTCTTTAGCTATGCCCGCAACCTCAAAGGCAATACACAGTTGTGCAGAGCTCATTGTAAATGGAGCAACATGGACTGAGACAAAAGATAAAGCAAACCTACTGGCAAACAAATATAACATCCCCTATTATCACTAGGGAACAGATACTCAATGCGCTTTCTAAGGCCAAGAACACTACATTGATGGGCCCAGACAATATCTCAGGATGCATTCTAAATAACATGAAATTGCTCCTTTTTGGCATTTACTTCTCTGAAGACAAGGCCAATGTCAAGGACAACTAGCTGGTCAAATTTGCAGACAACTGTAAAACAGGATTTGTGATAGAATCCCCCACTGACACTAATGTTCTACAGCAAGGACTGACAGAAGCAAATAACTTGTGCCAGAGCCATGGACTAAAACTAAATGCTATGAAATGCATACTGGTATCCTTCAGGAAGTCATCTACCCCTGGTAGCTATCATATAGACAACACACCACTAAGGGTCGACCCAGCAGTCATGGACTTGGAGACACACATAGACAGTAATCTAGCCTTTGATCATAATTTGTTTACAGTACTCAGGAAATCATTCTATGTTGTGCTGCCTGTAAACAAAGATATGGCATCTATGCCAAGGAGGTCATTGTTGCACTGTATTCAGCATTCATCAGACCTATCATTGAGTACAATGCCCCTTTTGTATATACCTAACCAGGCACATCTAACAACTGGAACAGCCACTGAGGTTCCTCACTAAAAGAATACAGGGTGTAAGTAAAATGTCTGTGGTACAGGGAATAAGTAACATATTCTGTGCAGATTACCTCAAAGCTCTAGTCCTGTATTCTGTCTCCTACAGGCTGTTTAGGAGAGATCTATACCTGGCAAACAATGCAGTGTCACATCCCTCTCTGATAGACATCTTGCATATCGACAAAACAAACAGGACCAGAATTGGCCATTCTAAAGACTTAAACCTTCCCTGTGATATAAATAGGACCTGCTGGAGAGATGGGTATGTATCCAAGAGATTACCACTTCTCTGAAACAGGTTCTTCATCCATGTAAAGCAGAGTTTTTCCCTAACCCAATTCAAGTGTGACTTGGACAACTGGATGGGGAACAGGAAATTCATTCCTCGTTTGGCTCCTATGTCTCTGATGGACACAGTCAGCTGGTAAGTGGTTCATCTCCCAGGTCCCAGGATTGAAAAGGCCTTAGTGGTCTTTAGTCTAGTATATACCTCTGAGCCTATGAATCCATGTGCCACATAGATGTGGATGTAGGTCTATGTGTTTTGTCTTATTAAATATCCCCTTAAGATGGTCTAGAAATAAATCAGCATGAGGTTGAAAATATGCCGAAAATGTCAATCCACAGGCAAATTTCTTCCAAGACAGTAACCGTTAATTAATAAGTTTGAGTACTTTCATCTATTCATAACACATACTTCTTCAGAATGAATAAATGCATCTAGTCATGCTTCCTTATATAGTGAAAGTCACATGATGTGTGATGTAAATGGAATTACTTAATATCCATTTGCTTATATTTCAACAGGCTATAGAGATAGTGTCATTAATAGCTGTAGGTTAGTCAGCATTCAAAGTCATTTGTCAAAATAACTCCCTCCTCAGGAACAAATTAGACCAGTCCCCACCTGTGGAGTTATAGTTAACTTTTTCCAATATAAAACAGACAAATGTATTACAATCAGGGAACATCTACTTATGTCTAGCTAAGGCATTGTTCTTATCCTGTTTTTAATAGTATTAATATACTGATAAATCGTTAGTTTGAGACCTTTCTCAGTTTTGCCTACATAAAATGCAGAGCAGTATAAACAGTTTGCTACATATACCACTCCCTTGGTGGTGCAATTGTACCAACATTTCCAAGACAATATCGTAGGTTTATCTCCTACAGATAGAAAAGTGCCTTCATTAACAAGCCTACATTGCTTGCATATGCCACACTTAAACATAACTGACAATTAAAACCAGATTTAAAAATGAACTGGGGTCCTACGCCAAATCTGTTAGCAATGTCCTCACTCAATGTTATAACAGGCCGAAGTTGTTTAATATTATTTTGTATTGTTATCACATCAGTAGAAAATCCTAGGCAGAGTGCCTTAGAGTATTGTGCTGTGCACTCTTATCATTGGTGCTATAAATGCCACACAAAATGATAGAAGCAAAATTGGTATTTCCCCTGGGAGTCACCTCTGAATAACATAATCTACTAAACAGGTGGGGTGCTACCTATATACAAACACATTTTTAAAAAAAATATGTACTTCTTAACAAACATGTCATAATTTGATATCATCCTAGAAATCCCTCCAAACTGCCCTTTCTCTATATTTCTTTTCATCCAGTGTGGGTGATTATTAGTGAAATGTAGGTAGGAGTTGCTAAAAGAATTGTTTTCAGTCCACACTGGATGATATTCCTCTTTCTTTATGACATTTGCCAAGTTACATATCCAGAAAATTAATAAAATCATACGATGCTCTGTTAATGTTGCCTCTGCCTTTCTCTTTACACTCATTATGGAAATATGAACTGACAACACATCTTAGCATTATTTTTCTTGTGATTACTGCCCAAGGATTATAAATATGAGTTAAAGATATTACTGCATGTTACATTTTGAATACAGCTAAATCAGTTCCACTGCTACCCCAGTGAGTTCCCGCTCTTTATTTAAGACAATTTAGGAAGCAGAATAGTACTTACAGCTGAATTCCACTAAAGAAGGAACCAAACAGTCCAATCATTCCCAGGAATTCGACCCGGCTTAAGTTTTTCACAATGTATTCTTCACAGACATTGGAAATGCCGTACAGTGTGGCTCCAGCCAGCACTAGAAGGTCCCCTAGCAGCTTGTTTTCTCCTGATAAAAGAGAAAATGATTAGAAAGGACAGAAAAAACACTTGATACTAAAAACAAATCTCTGGGATAGAACTGAAATACAAATAGCCATGATACTATATCATCTCTCACAAGCAAACTAGGTACCAAAGGACTTACAGTGCTACTGACATTTTTCAAATTAATGCACAATGAAAACTGTTTCTAATGACAAAATGCAACGTTTATATCCAAGTTCACCAAAATGTTAATTTTCTAGAAATACAGAATGCAAAACAACAAAATGGAAGTTTTTTAGTAACAACTCCAACATCTCATATGGGTAGTCTATAAGAATATGTTGTATATTCTGCTGTCATACAACTGTGAGGTGTCTCTGTGCTACACCTACTCTGTCTTCTCTCTATGAACAGCGTTTGTATTGTACAATCCACAATAAACAATCTCCTTTATACCAAGCCATTATACACCCAGTGCTAATCACTATGGTATGATCCACGATAAACAATCTCCTTTACACCAACCTATTATTATACACACAGTGATAATTACTATGGTATGAACCACAATAAACAATCTCCTGTACACTAACCTATTACTATACACCCAGTGATAATCATTATACCATTTGCAGAAATCTCACTGAAAGCTTAATCAAACCACACAGATTGCCTTCCAAATCTTGCAGTAAATCAAACTTTTCCAAAACAAGTTTCATGCTGTTCAGCAGACATAATAACCTAGCTACACTAACCATATTTCAACCCATCCCAAAAACTGTCATTCAATCATTAGATTGTGTGTATCAGATTAAATCCCTCTTTGCATGGCTTGATCCTTTCTTATCATTAGAATGTTAAGTACCAGATTAAATACATCAGTATAGGGATTCTTATCCAACAAATTACATATAAACAACAGCATCTCTAAACCTGAAGTAGAAAAAAAACAGAAAAAAAATACAAAATAAACATTAATTCCCCTAATTCCAAGAACGTCTTAAGTCAACATCACCATAATGTCCAGTCCTAACTCAAACGGTACCAATAATAACCAACTCATCAAAAATATTCAGAAACTATAAATTTGTTTAAGCACAGCCAGTAACTGGCTGTGCTCCTCTTACACAGCACTGTCTAATGTCAGTTAATCCAAGTATGCTGCCAATTCACTTACAAGTCACTTATACATTAGCCACCTTAATTTATAGGAAATTAAACTTTAATCAGTGATGATCTTTGACAGAATTCATACAATGCAAAAAAATAAATAAAATTTCTGTGCACTACAGCCATCCACAAACTCACAAATTACTCTCCATGTATCAGTAATGCCTTTTCATACACAAAAGGTCTACTTCTCACTGCTGCATACTGTTGCTCACATGACAATCCTACCCACCTTTAAAAGAAAATTAAATGCATAATTATTTAGTCAGGCAACCTGCATATAATGAAAAGAAAGCCTGTAGCTTAACATCTTTAGTTAATGACAACAGATTAGGCTCATATACCACTTCCATAAAAACAAAATTTAGGAAGAGAAGCATCCTTCAGCATACATTCAAGCTCTAAAACATAAATTCATCCATCCTTAATGTGCCTTTAGTAGACACTGTAATACTTCAGAATGAATGTATATCTGAAAGCAACCAATATGAAAAAACATGTAATATATGTAATGTGTGTGATATGTGCCCAGCTGCCTTACATGTGTGATTGAACTACACATGGCTAGTTTCTTGTAACAATGTTTGGATCATTATGGCCCAGTAGACTTAAGTAGAACTAAAATAAAACTCAAACGAATCATACAGCAAACAGCAGTATTCTTGTATAATGGCCCTGAATAGGGACACTAAAGTGGAACTGAGCAGTGGATCATAGATAAAGGCTATGAAGACACTAGTCCATTTTTGCTCGTACCTGTTACTAGAAAATCCTCGACTTATTAATGCCAACTTACAGAAACTCAACTGAGAGTGTCAGTTTCTGAAACAGTGTTGTCTACGTGGCATACTGTTAAGTTTAGGTTTTGAACTTTTGAAACAAAATGTAAAAGGATTAATATGTCACACTTTGAATAAATGCAACTATATGTAAACTAACATTAGCAAAACAGAAAATCAGCAGTCATTTTTATGTATAGCACATATGTGAGTGCTCAGCATATCAGTAGATCATTTTAATGACCTTCTATATTCAGAAGTTACATTGTGCTCCTTCAGGTACCATCTAAATGACTAGTTCTTTGTCTGACCTTGACTATGCATTATCAGGGCAAGTGCACCAAGAGATATGTATACCAGAGATAACAGGGCACCCCCAGCACCAGTATCCTCAGTTCTTGCCAAGTGTCAGAAATAACACAAACAGAACTTGTAATTTCACTGACTGAAGACAAAGTGGGTGCTCTTCTATCCACAGAGAAACCTGTTTGAAGTATGCATACTCCTAGTGGAAGCCTTCCTGTCAGCCTGTATCAACTCTTAAGATTTCTGTAAAATGGGTTGGAAGAATAGGAGATGGTATTAATGAAGTCATGAGAGACAAGCAGTCATAATGTTCAGGCAGGAAAAGGTAGAGGAGAGCACACAAGCCAGTGCACCTGAAAACAGCTCCCCTCAGGCTACTCCAGTGTCATTAGAATGGACCTGGGCTTTCGTGCTTATGATAGGGAATCATACGAAACAGAGAAATAACATGGAGAATGCATCTACTGCTTATTCACTTTGCCCTGTTGATGGCAGCAGAAACACAGCTGACCGCTATTATACAAGATCAACCTCTCTGTTGCTTCATGCAGTGAAGAATACCTAGAAATTGCTTTGATACAACCGATCCTTCACAACAGGGCTTGTGCTGCAACTTAGGGCTTCAGAGAAGACGTCTGACTTTCCTTCTGTATGAACAGCCAAAATGAAAGTGTACCAGTTAATGGCCTACTACTATTTTGGCATGCCTTCCCAGGAAAAAGGAAGAAACATGTATTTCTCTGCTTGCTCATTTGCATACTACTACTACCTGAATGATTGACTTCACTGGGCTGGGGAGAAACTTATTTTCAAAAGGTCCCTAAAGTCCTGGATTACTACAAATACACCATTCAGCTCTAGAAAGCAGATGCCTAACTGCTTCCTGAAGTTGTTCCACAACCTTTCACCATGTCTGCCCAAATGGGGACCCCAAATAGCCGGTTATCTATTCATCATCAGAAACAGGGTTATGACTGGCAGAAAAGAGGAAAACACTCATCCAAATTGTTGAATCATGCTCACTTGTCTCAAAGGTGGTTGAGATTTGACAACTGGATCAGAAATAAAGGAGAATGATGGTTCACAAACAGGGCTTCCTTATATGAAGTCCTCTGCACCAACTACCATGTAAAGACTTCTTCGTCTTGGAAGAGTTGCAGCTGCATTAATAAGGAACAACATAGCTCCATCAATGCGAGGGATGCAAAATTATATGGGCTGTGATTTTTTTTTTTACCTATTAGGCCAAATCTCTGATCTCATGACCCTATCCAGGAAAAGAAATGACCAACACTGCAGTGTATTCAGGATAGCTCCACTGAATGGACTCTCCTGTATAGGGCACAAAGAGGACCTCCCACCAGCAAATGTTAATCCATAGTGGCTACATAGCACCAAAGCCTAAGCTAGGACCACTCAGTAGATACCATCTGGAACCATGCGTAGGTGCCCTCATGACTTAATTATCCGTGTATGGAAACAAATGCATGTAATTTTCCGTGTATGGAAACAAATGCATGTCTGCTGAATCAGCAGCTACCACCGTTTACATGCTAGAGGGAAAGCTAAAGAGCAGCACTTTTATTAATAATATAATGCTACTAACGTAGGGCACAGAAGCCTCTCGTGGGGTTCCCATACATCAACAAGCTACTAAGCATCTATTAGGTCCAGGGATACTGTCAGTTAATTCACAGGCTGAAGAATATCTATGCAAAACATTATATGATGTTGTGACCAAAGCTGCTGAGATCTAGAACTGTACTGCCATCTCCTCAGCCCAAATGTGTTTGGGAAGGTCAGCAGGTAAGAGTAAACCCTTGTGGCTTGAGCCTCTACAGACACTTTCTCTACAGCCCATTCCAGAAGCACTGCCTTCTACCACCATGCATTTGTTTATAAGAAGGAAGGGATAAAAGTAAAACTTGTTTGCTTGAGTAGCT
Source organism: Protopterus annectens (assembly GCF_019279795.1). Taxonomy (NCBI): domain Eukaryota; kingdom Metazoa; phylum Chordata; order Ceratodontiformes; family Protopteridae; genus Protopterus; species Protopterus annectens. The sequence continues at coordinate 237,434,164 of NC_056726.1, forward strand.
GCAGACACTATCTCTGCAACCAACTTTAGAAGCAATGGCTTGGAATATCCTGACAACTCCTCTAAGAAAGTCTAGTTTTTCATAAGAGGCCACATCAGTAAAGAACCTAACAGCTCCAGAGCATGGATGGCATTCAAGACCTTCCTGGCCTGGGACTGGGGCAAGATCACAGAACCAGAGTCCCATTATCACATTTAGCTAGCAGTCACTATTCCTTAATGACCACCTAGAGAGTCTGTATCTTGGGTGGCTTCAGGAGGTCAAATGACAGACACTAGAGCCTGATGTTTGACAGGAAATCCAGATCTATGTAAATTCATAGGCTCATAGCTGTATACTAGTCTAACAACCACTGAGGCCTTGATACGCCTAGCCATGCAGCCCAACTGTATCCCAAGAGTTATTGTGCCTTAGAGGTTATTTTAAGAGGTGTATGTTACCTTGGGTCTGATTTGATGGCTTCCTCTGTCCATCAGAGACATAGGTGACAGACCAGGGATGAATTTTCTGATTTCCCATCCACTGCTCCAGGTTGTCTTTGAATAGGGTTAGGGAAGGCCAATGTTTCACATGGCGGGGAAGCCTGTTTCAGAGAATGGGGATTCTCAGAGATACATACCTGTCCCTCCAACATCTTCTAGTTAAGTGAGAAAAAGGCATTCAGATTGCTAATTGATTCAAAGCACTGCCTGGTTAAGGGACTTGCTCCATGTCTTACAGTAGGAAAATGAAGGAGGGCAGATTCAAATCATGCACCCTTGCCACAGGAAGCTGTTCATTAACAAACTGGAGCTTTAGTCCTCTGCACCAACCTCCATGTAAAGGCCTAAAGGCCTCTTCCTCTTGCAGCATTTAACTGTCTACCATAGGAAGACGTAACACCGGGAGCAATGTACATGTCTGCTATAAATATCAAGTATTATCCCTTTCTGAAAATCCTTGGCAATCTCCCATGATAATTCTTCATAACTGACCTCCTCCAGAACAGAACATTTAAGGTCTACAGGAGACAGCACATCAGTTATAGTAAGACTTCAGTGGGCCAAATGAAACCTCACTGCAGCTGCTGTAGACATAATTTTAATGGATTGCACTCAGGAAGAGATTAAATTTAATTCTTGTTTCTTTATCTGAGCTCAATGTACTAACTGTTTACTGCATTTACTCGCAAACTGAAACCTTGATGAATTAAGGCATGTTTATTGGTACCGGCTGCTACAAATTACTTGCAAACTGCTGTTGATATTGTATCCCCCCCCCCCCCCCCACAGTACAATATCCTTAGACTGGACTGGATCTCCAGGAAAGGTGGCGGGGTAGCTGTACTATAAAAGTCTACCCTAACAATACCAATTGACACCCAACAGCCATCCCAGTTTGGCAATGCAGAAATTTTCATTACTAAACTAATGATAAACAAAAATAAATGCAGATACATTGTCTGCATTTATATTCCACCCGACAAGAATGATAATACTCTAGAAAATATCTTACATTGGCTAGCTTCTAACTATCCCCAGGAAACCATTGTCTTGGGAGACTTTAGCATTGATTGGAACACCTGTTCCTCTGAAACTCCCTCCACCTATTTAAATCTCCATGGGTTTACTCAGATCATTGCCACCCCCACCAGATTTAGCAAAAATAGAGTCAAAGATAGTATCCTCAATTGGATACTTATTAACAGCCACACCCAAAAGTACAAGTCAGGTACATTACCCGATGATCTAAGTGATCACTTCCTTACCTATATTATTAGGCTCAAAGCCGACATTCCCAACCAGCCCACCTACAAAACTATGAGAAATGTCAGGAACTTTAACCTTGACAACTTCCAAAAAGAACTCAAAGCATGTAATTGGAATGTCTTGAAATGACTCCCATTACAAGAAGCAGTTGAGTACTTCAATACCAGATTTCTGGCTATCCTTGACCACCATGCTCCTACCTGTACCATCCATGTAAAAGCCACGGTTGCACTGTGGCTATCTAAAGAAACAAAAAGCAAAATTAAATGAAGAAACAATGCCTGGGCCAGGTGTCATGTTATCAAAGCCCCTATGGACCAAGTCAGATACTGGCAGCTAAGGAACCAGATCAAAAAATCTGTCATTCTAGACAAAAAAAAAATCACTACACCCTCCCACAACAAAAATATCAGCTAAACCCTAAAAAGTTCTGGGTTGGTATTAACAATCTTCTCCATCCAGGCCATTCCACCACTCCTACCCCATCAGCTGCCCTTGATAAATCCCCTGTTGAAACTGCAAACAGCTTCAACATCTTTCCTGAAACTATCCAGTCTCTAGCTACCCATCTCACTCCATCGGACACAAACACCAGCTCTGGCACATCTAGCCTTGATCCACCCAGCACCCAACCCACCTTTACCTTTCAAACCATACCTACCAAGTTGATCCAGACCTTAATCAAAAAGCTAAAACCTACTACACTAGCTGCCGACCACCTTCCAGCTGAATATCTTTAAAAAGCAGCTGATGCCATAGCACTACCCATTTCTATTATGATCAACAGATCCATCTCATAAGGATTCATTCCAGCAATATGGAAAATATCACATTATACCTCTCCATAAAGGAGGAAGTTCCACAGAATTATCTAACTTTAGACCTATAGCCATTCTTTCACCACTAGCTAAAATCATGGAAAGATGCAACACAAACAAATCAAGCACTTTCTTATTCAAAATGGAAAGCTCGCCGACTCTCAGCACGGCTTTAGGCCATTCCACAGTACCACCACGGCTCTTCTGTCTTTCTCTAATGTCATCAATCTTCATCGTAACAACAACAAACTATCTTCGGCACTCTTCCTAGATTTCTCAAAAGCTTTCAATATGGTCAACCATCAGCTACTGCTCAATACCCTACAAACCATCGGTTTAGACCAACATGCAATACAATGGTTTCACTCATACCTAAACGGTAGACAGCAGGCTGTATTATGGCAGAGCAAGCTGTCAGCCCAACTTCCTCTAACCATAAGGTGTCCCACAAGGGTCCATACTAGGTCCCCTTCTTTTCTCTATCTTTATCAATGATCTGCACACCACCATCCCAGGAGCTACCTGTATCCAATATGCAGAAGACAATGCTAATATGTGCCGCCTCCTCTCCTACACAACTTCTAACCCTCACCCAGACCACTTTCAGCATGGTAGAAACATGGCTAGCTAATCACCGCCTGCTTCTAAATCCTAACAAAACCAAGCTACTACTTTTCTCCCCTAACCATAGAATTCCTCCTCCTTCCTTCAACATCAAATTTAGCAATGACACCATTATCTCCCCTGTTGACCATACAAAGCTTCTAGGTGTAATAATAGGCAATAACCTTAAATTTGATAAACATGTCAATCACACTATTAAGTCCATTAACAAAAAACTTGGCTCCCTGTACAGAGCCAAACCTTTCCTCACCCCCACCTCCCCCACCCCCATCTAGGGTAGCTATTGCAAGATCACACCTCCTCTCTACCCTTATGTATGCCTCCCCTGTACTCACCAACCTATCCAAAACCAATCTCAACAAATTATCAGGATGTTACAGTCATATAGCCAGATTCACTATAGGCATGGCTTTTAGGACCCACCACTGACAGAACCTCAAAGCACTGGGATGGCTAGAGTATCCTACCCTTCTACAGTTCAACCAGCTTATAGTAGCGCATAAAATACTCCATCAACCTGATAACACCCCTGCCCTCAAAAATATTCTCACCCCTCATAGTGCCCCCAGGTCATTACGCTCAGCTGATAAACTAATGATACTGACCCAAAAATCCAACAACTCTGCAGGCGATGCTATATTTGCCAACTCAACCGGTAAAATCTGGAATCTACTCCCTACTACCATTACCAAGGAAACCTCACTACCCCTATTTAAAAGAGAACTCAAAAAATACCTCACATCTCATTGCTGTGCTCTTTTTCTAAACCGAACAACTTCACTAATACATATCTTACTACCCAACCTGCTGTTTAGCCAAGTATCTATGCCTCATAGCATTTGAATGTCTGGGCATTGTGAATTATGAGATCTGATTGTATTCTATGTTCACATTTTCTGTTACGTTTTTGCCAATCAGATGTAAGTCTGCACATTGTGGATATCGATATCTGCCTGTATTCTTTGTCTATATTTTTCTAAACATGCCTGCCTGAGTTTATCACTCAGTGATGGTATGTACTGTCTCTTTTTTGGTATGTGGAGCTTTTCTCCTCAGGCCTCTGCTGAAAATGGACATATATCCAGTCAGACTATCCCGTTCAACAAATGTAAAATAAAATAAAATAAATAGATTAGCCAAAGCCTAGTCCACTAGGAACGGCTGAAACTAGACAGACATCACACATAACTGAGTGCCCAAGGTTATATTTTTATTACAACAACAAACAGAAACAAAATTAACATACATTGGATACTGGTAGGCAGAGTGATAAATATTCATAAAACAGTTATAATATAGGATGTCACAAGTGGAAGCCTTTCTGATACTTGCTAGTTTAAAGCGTAAATTCAATAGCAAACAAGATGTGGTATTAGACTAAAGATTATAAACGCAGTATGCTCGTCTGTGAAAATTTAGCCAAGTGTGATTGGACACTATCATGTAATAGACAATACTGATTATGTACATTAGCAGACAATTTAACAATAGTTATGAATAAGTTGCACTTCTATAAGAAAAGACTCTTGTTAAAGGTAGGAAAGTCCCATTTTTAAATAAAGAATTTTGGAAGATCATTTTAGAATAAAGAGAGAAATGTTTCATACATCTACAGACTCAACAGAAGCTGAGGATTGATTAGAATGAAGAAAGGTAGACACTGTTTTAAGGTCTTAGTTAAAAGGAAGGAATTACTCACTGGTGTACAGGATTTCATGAATCCAATGGAATTTCAATAAACCTATAGAAAGATACAAACATTACTCAAGAAAAAAGAATACTGATGTCTTTTAGCAATACGAAAAGCAAGAGATGAAACAAAAAAAGAAAGCTTATAACTATAACAGGAAACAATTCAAAGAAAGGGGTATTTTTCCTTCTTAACTGAGCAAGAAATATGTCAAGAAGTTAAAGCGACCACAACACATCCCAGTATGATCCTTGGATCCAGTAGTACTATAATATTAATATAAACAAGGCAGTTGTTTAGTGATGTCATTGTCATCACCTATACTGGACAGCAGTGGCTTTGTCAGTATGATGACCTGAGGTGGCACCATTCTGGGACTGGAGATTGAGGTTCAGGACAGTAAGCCAGAACTACCTTATGTTTATTTCTGTGTACTACCATTGGCTTCTGTCATATAGTGTTTTGTAAAGGCATGCTTAACAGAACCTGCTTTGTCTTGCAGTTGTGAAGGAACATCACCTAAGCATGGTTGGGGAATACAGAAGTTGGAATCACCTCTCCTGCCAGTGGGGGATTGCTGTGCTCTAGGTTAGTGCACTGTGCAGTCACAATTTTGTGTGTCTCATCTGTGTGTGTGTGTGTGTGTGTGTGTGTGTGTGTGTGTGTGTGTGTGTGTGTGTGTGTGTGTGTGTGTGTGTGCGCGTGTGTGTGTTTCACATTTTGCTACAGCACTGCTCTTAGGTTTGAAGATTCACAGATGTGTACTAGACTAATGATACTATGGCTATTTTAAGCCTGGGCATGCATCCCATATCTCTGACAAGTTCTGTTACTCTTGGTTGTGTAAGCAGGGGCTTAGGAAATTAAATATTTACAAGTAGGGGCTTGGGAGATGAAGCATTTACTTAACATTTACAAGTAGGGGCCTGGGAGATGAAACATTTACTCAGTTGTGCAATGAATGCTTACATGGAATGAGATTTGTGGTACACAATATGATGCCATTTTGCAATATCATTTGGCATTTACAATCTTGTAAGGCAGAGACTGCACATACAGGGAATTTGCATGGTGTGTGAAAGAGACAAAGATGTGTTATTATCACCTTCATGCTCGCTTCAGGGGGCAACTTCAAAGTAAAAATGTAGCTACTTGACATGATTTGGACCTCATGTTTACAAATATGTAGGTATCTGATAGTCTGGCAAGCCATACTAATGCCTCTGTGGTGACCAGAAGTAAAGCTGTCCTGATCTGCAGGAAAGGCATCTGATGTTCAAAGAGAATGTCCAGAGATGTGCTGTTAATGCAAGTGTGATATTTTGGAGGGTGTTGTTTTGGCTTCAAGATGAACACATAACCCTCAAGGAGTTACAACCAATGTGTTCACGTTTATCTTTCAGCTTGAGAGGAGACACATCTCAGCAGGACGGAGTGTCAGAGAAAGCAGGAATAGTAATCTGCAAGATGGGGTATGTATGACTGTTATTTGCCTTAATGTTCAGAATGATTTTTTTAATTTTAATACCATCCAGTACATTACATTCATGTGCAATCTTCATGCATGGTGCACCTTATCTCATCAATGATTGGCTATGTCATTCCCTACCTTATGGCTGTACTTTCCCCATGATTTCCCTTTGGACTCACCTCTTCCTACCTCCAGGTATAATTTTCACTCTTTTCATATTCTAATAATACCTCTTTCAGATGATTTTTCATATTCCCTCCCACCTCTCTTCATTCTTATCAGTTTTAGTCATCTTCTTCCCACGACCAGAAACTTCTTGTGTAATTTCTTCTCCCATACCGTTTTTGTCACCTTCCAACTTTGAGTGATGATGGCTTTAACTTCTGAACTAAACTATCGAATAACATTAATTTTTCTTTCATTACAGATGTTGTCCTCTTTCTGTTTGTCCCCATATTAAGAATTTATACATATGCTTCCTTTTGATATATGCCTCCCCAAATCTTTTGTGTCTGCTTCTAGGTGTCTTATCCAGCCGCAGTCCCAGAACATGAGCACCATTCCTGCCTCTTCCTTCTAACACTTCCAGTCTCTACTATCCTGCTTTCTGCCTTCCTTTACTAATCTCATGGGGGTTATATACCATCTATGCAGTATTCACAAGCTTTGATCTCCTGCCAAAATGTTTAGTGTAAAGGTGTATTCCCTCTCATTTTGATGTCTTTTCCTTCAATATCCAGCCACCCTCCCTCCCTCTTTCTTTTTCTTTCTTGTTATTCATTCATGGGTCTAGTTATTTTCTCATCTTTTTTATATAATATTATTCCATACAACCTGTGTTTTTCTGGTTTTATGATAACATTTTAGTTCAGCCATATTATCTCTATTCCATCTCTTCTTGTTTGTGCCAAGTTTGAAAACAAGTTACGGAAGAATCTCTCTTCACCCCTGTTGGTACATATATGACGCCTGTTGTCCAGGATGTACCTTCAGCCCTTCCTTGCCAGATAATCCATGTGCCTATCTTGCTCTCCTGCCTTTTGTACGTTACTCCCTTTGAGTAATCCTAACATAGTATCTTTTCTCCCTCTCTGATTTTCAGCGTTGATTCTTGTAATACAACAGTGTCTCCCCCATCCTCTTTAGCTTTTCCTGTATTCTCCTTCTCGTGATAGGGTTTGATGAACTCTTAATATTTCACACAATAATCTATATTTTCCTTGTTGTTTCTGTCAAGGCCTCCATGCTTTCCCCATTGGTGTTATCAGGAATAACCCTTTCTCCGTGCCTATACTTGAAACTGAATGTTGTGTTCTTTGGCAGTTGTCTACACTCAGACCCCTCCACCCTCTTCCTGGCCTCTACTTTCCTGCCATTTGCTCTTTTCATGCATGGGAATGCCCTGGATATAGGCGTTTTAAAACTTTATTTTTTTCCTTTTCAGTGTCTATCACAGTGAATACTGATGTCACAATCTTTTTATATTACAGTATTTTGATGTTGTTGCTCACCGGTCTGGTGTGCCAGCATCAATGATAGTCAAACATTGTTTTCTTTTATTGCAGTCTTAAAGCTCTTTACTATGCAACTTATCCACTACCATTCCTTTATTTCAAACTTGTCTATAGGCCATTTTTTTACCGTTATTTTTCCCGTTTCCTCTGCGCATGCATTTTTAGCCCTTCCATTCTTACATGATTAATAACTACTTATTTCTGTTTTCTTACGCTTGAATATTAAACTTGAGTTTTCTGCAGTCTATTTTACATCTTATTTTACATCTTTAAGTAGTCATGAATAATATATCTCTTACCTTGGAGGCTTGCCCCTATGCCCACCTTGACTGCATTACCTGACAATGCCCTGGAAATTTCATCAGTTCCACCCAGTGTCCAAAACTGCAAATAATTTTTATTTTTGTTATTTTAAAACGTAGTTGCATTTGAAGTTTTGGACTACTTTTAGCCGTTTCTGAATGCCGTTTTTGTAACAAACAAAGACGAAGAAAGCCTGTTACTCTCAAGCTGGAGAGAGCAATTCTCCGTCATTCCCTGATTGTGTTTATTTACCTACCATTACGATGGCTAGTCATATAAAACATACATTTAAATGCTGTCTGCATGTCTAGTACATTTAACTTCTTTAGTTGTTCATGCCTGTTTTGGTGTATAAAACACTGGAAAAAAACATTCACAAGAGAAAATAAAATAGGACACTTGTGTGTTTAGCAAATACGTAGCTTAACCTGGAGTATACACCCACTCTTCTTAATGCTGTTGACAAATCCTTGGCTTTCTGGTTTAATAACAATTTACTCTCTAGTTTGAATTGTGTTTTCATTATTTTTTCAACTTCTAGTCTCAGTTGCCTGCCAAAGTCTGTCTTTATATTTACAGCCTGCAGTTAGACTGGTATTGTGCTGACACCCTCCCAACCCTCTCTAGGAGCTAAGATTTGTATTTTTCTTTCATTACAAATGGATTTGGTTCTTACAATATCACACAGATAACAACTCTTCCTAAATATACCTTAAGAAGTATGAGTTTGCTGCATTTGTAAAGACTAGCATTTTATCCAATTTTACTCTGATGCTTTTTACCACTGAGTTTAATGTATGCCTAAATTAATTGTTTTAAATATGGATGCTTAGAGTTAGTGAAGTTTTTCAGTTACTGTTCTGTGGTAATTAAGATCTCCACTGGGAAGGAATATGCCTCACCCCTCCTCTAGGGGGATGCATTAACCAGGTGGATGTTTTACTTTTGATCAGTACTCCCTTCCCATTCCAGCTGGTCCCATCCTAAGTTAGGAGGTCACACCCCTGAGTTAACAAAGAAATTTCTGTGGTAGGTTTACCTTTTCCCACAGCTCTTAGTCAACTGATAACTGGGACTCTATTTAGTAAGGTTACTTGCATTTTGGAACAGTAATACATTTCTTGACCTGTGGAGCCTGAACGTAGCTGACTGGTTGCCTACAGTTCTGCAACTTGTTTGAGGAAAAATTATCTGGTTATTTTATTTATTAATTTACTTATTTACTTATTTTACTTCAATCATCCTAGTTTTATCCTTGCTACATCATCTCGTTATGGTCTGCATTATTTTGCACCCAACCATACTCCCATCTCTATTATCCACCTCTCGTATAATTAAACATACCTCCTCTAAGCCATCCCCCATCTGCTCCTATATCCATAAAGTGAAATGGGTACAAAGTAATCACCCATCGCTTTATCACATTTAACTTTAAGTCATCTTCATTATGTTTTTTGTTGTTTCAATACATCATTATGCTCAGCCTATCCACCTAGGACACCTTTAACTCCATTTACAAGCAAACATAGTTGTACCATCCCTGCATACCTACCTTCCTACCTAAGACTCCTGCAACTCTGTTAAATAACGACAGTTCTGTTCTCCTTTCATATTACCATATTATTTACAGCTACTATCCAACCTCATGCTCTCCATTTTTATATTTTCCTGTCTATCCATATCAAGTAACATGAATCCCAGACTCCTCTTCTCATATATCAAAGTATGAATTCTGAAAAATGTCTCAAACCAATTTCTTACATGTAACATCTAGATCCTTTTAGTTTCATTTGTATTAATTTCTTCTGTTTATATGTAATTCATCCTCCAGTTTCATTTAGTCACACTCTCCCTATATTTCATAACCTCCCCATACCCTAACAACAGCTGAAGCCTATTTCACCATACCAGTCACCATTGTCTAGTCTACCACTTCCCAGTACAAAAAAAACACCCTCATCAGCTGTAGGTACATCCCACCCCCACATGACTTATCTACCCCATCAGGGCTACTATATTCTTAATGATAGCAAACACTAGCCTTACTACTTTTCTCATCTCAGCTTAATCCTCCCAAATTCTGGAGGCAGCAGAGTCCCAGTTCTCCACCATATTATGTCCCACTTAGTTCTACAGGTTTTTTGGTGGCAGCAAAGACCCACTTTACTACCATGCCCTTCTCATGTTTTCTCTAATGTGCCTTTGTTGATAACAAAGTGCCACTTCACAACACTGTTTGTTTTCCACGTCTTTAGAGTCATCAAAGCACACTGTCTTACAAAACTCATTATTTATTTAAACATTAGACCTTTATTAGCAGCAAAACCCACTTTAATTTGTGTTTTTGGTAGCAGCAAAGACCCACCTTACTTTACCGAAGCCCTCTGCTTTACTTTAACCTCAGTGTTTTTCATGGCAGCAAAGGCCCACTGCACTTCCTCTGGCTCCCACTTACATAACTCTAACCCTTTGTTGGTATCATTGACCACGACTACTACTTTACTTGGTCCTTATCAACCGTTAGCCAATAACAGTCTCAATCTTGAAATCTTGAGCAGCACAAAAGGTACTTGCTGCTTTGCCCATTTATGTGAAAGAGCCACTGAATAAGTTAAGAATTCATGTTTCCCAGCACAGATACCTAGTATAAGCTGCTAGTGAGCTGCTTTCTGTGGTCCTGAGTTTGAAATCATAAAGTCAAAGTCAAAGTAAACTTTATTGTCGATCAGATACGCACAGCAGTGCAAGCTGAATGAAATTATGCTGCTTAGGTCCCTGTGCAAGTCATAACAATGAAAAGCATAGTTTGAATGACAGTAAGACTAATGCACATACAGTACTAATTAAAATATTAACAATACAATAAATGACCACAATTTGACAGGAAGACATTAGACAATATAATACTGGTAGGTATTGCAAGACTATGACTTCACATTGTGACTGCTTAGAATATTGCACTTCATCAGCTGTAGTATGATATAGTCTGATGTTCATATTGCACATGTATGGAGTGGTGACTCACTCCTGACTGTTGTACATTAAGGAATTAATAGCATTATTTATTTATTTTATTTATTATTTATTGTCATTTGTTAACCGGGTTAGTCCAACTGGGTGTTTGGCCCATTTCCAGTGTAGACCCGAGGAGAAAAGCTCCAGAACATTTGCATAACAGTACATTGATTGCATGCAGAAGTATAGTACTAACATAGTTGAAGGATTTACGCAGCTGTTAAAATAAAGTTGAGTACAAGCAATAACAAAGTTGAGAACAATTACGAAGCTGTTAATACATAAAATACATAAATGAAGTTCTATCATCAAATTTTTTTTTTTTTTCAGAATGGTGTGTAGCAGTGTGAGACAGGAGAGGGAGACCAGGTGGGATTATGACAAGAGTAAGTCTTGGACCATCGAGAGCATCATTCTAACTGTACCAGTTATTGAAGCATAATAAATCATTCTAACTGTACCAGTTATCGAAGCAATTTGCCAGAGCGATTACTATAGATGATACTTCATTGCAAGTGGCACATTGATCTGATTATTCGCTGACATGCCTGGCATTCATGTCCAGCAGCCTTATGGGTAGAGAGAAGAAGCTCCTGTTCAGTCTAGATGTTTTGCAATGTAAGCTGTGGTACTGCCTGCCCGAGGAAAGGTGAGAGTGCATGCCGTGGGCAAGGTGAGTGAGATCATTCATTATCTTCCTAGCCCTTCACGCATACACAGTCTCATGCAGATCATCCATAGATGGGAGCGAGGAATCAATGACTTTTTCTGCTGTCCTCACTACCCTTAGGAGAGCCCTGGGTCAGATGCTTTGCAGTTACCATACCAAACTATGACGTTATTTGAGAAGATGCTCTCGATGGTCCTACTGTAGAAGATGTTGAGGATGGACTGAGACAGGTTTGCCTTCCTCAGTTTCCATAAGAAGTGCAGACATTGCAGTGCCTTCTTCACTGTGTGGCTAATATGAGTCAACCAGGACAGGTCATCTGAGATGTGCACCCCAGGAACTTGGTATTTTTGACTCTTTCCACTGCCACCCCCTTAATTTTCAGAGGTTGATGTGTTTCCTGAGTTCTCCTGAAGTCCACTATTAATTCTTTAGTCTTGCTTACATTTAAGGCCAGATTATTGCTGTCGGACCAGGCTATGAGGTATTTCTTTTTTGCGTTGTTTGGTTATTATGAGGTGCTCCACTTCACCCCTATAGGCTGTTTCCTCACCATTTCTGACAGGACCTACAACAGTGGTATCATCTGCAAACTTGATGATATTGTTGGATTAATGCATGGTCATGCAGTCGTGTGTCAACATGGTGAACAGCAGAGGACTCAGGACACAGCCCTGAGGGACACCCCTGCTCAGTGTAGTACTGATTGAACTATTTCCCATACATATTTTTTTGGGTCTGTTGATGAGAAAGTCCAGTATCCAGTTACATGGGAGGATGTTGATGCCCTGATGGATCAGCTTCGATATAAGATTCTGGGAGATGACAGTGTTAAAGGCTGAACTAAAATTGATGAACAGCATTCTGGTATAGCAATTCTTGTTCTCTAGATGTGCCAAGGACTCATGAAGTGCTATAGCTATTGCATCAGCCGTGCAGAGGTTAGAACTATAAGCAAACTGTATTGTATGCAGTGTTGTAGGTAGGCTTGAAGAGATATGGTTCTTGATCAACCTCTCAAAATACCATGTGACTTAGAGAAAATCACTTAACCAATCATTGCTCTCAAGGAAAATAACAATTCTGTGCAGTGGACTTATCAGGTTAACAAACATTTTTTGCCTATTTGCTGATGAGATAAGCTCACTAGACAAATTGTCCCTTTTCAGGCACAACCCAGGAGCACTGTCTGGTAAAGTAATTGCTTAGAGTCACACAGTAGATGAATAAAGGGGGGGGTCAAACCCTGTAACCTGGGCACAGGAAGCAGCTCATTCATAGTTCAGCGCTTTAGTCCTTTACACTAACTGCCATACAGTTATATCAAGTCTGGAACCTCGGTCCAGTGTTATACTTCCAGAAAGACACAGATATCTCTGTGGATGGAGTAATTCACCAAATTATATACTAATGAATGTAATGTGTGGCACTGTAATGCAGTAATCTGTGGTACTGATGAATGTATTTCTATATGTATTCAATATGTAAAATTTCTATTTTCTGTTGGTGCTTTTCTCCTTGGGCCTCTGTTGAAAATGGGCATTTGTAGCCCAGTCAGACAAACCCGGTTAACAAATACAAAATAAATAAATAAATTATAAAATTTCAAACCATTTGCCTCAAGAAATAAGAATGACTTTGGCCAGAAAAGTACTTCTAGACAAACCTGAATAACTTCTACTTATAACTGCACTTAGTTAACTTTATAATAACTGCAGGCTGTTCACAATTGAATCTGTATGAATATTTTTCTTGCTGATTACTGAAGCAACCACTGCTTATTTCAACAGAAGACTAACTGGCTAAATTACTAGACGAGGCATCCTACTGCTTGTAAGCCTTATCTATAGATTGATGAATTTACGATTAATTTTTGCTATTGTCCTTCTTTAGCTCCAAACCTCTCATTCTGCTCATCAGTCTATAGCCTGAAGTTCTGTATTGAAGAAGCACACTGCTAGGTAAGTCCACCCTTCAGACTACCTGTGAAGGATAAGGTATCCTCTAAAGTAGCACCTGCCTTCTGGATTCGACTTCTTTTGGACACATGAAATCACTAGTACTTAAATGGATTTCAGCCAAGGCTAAAAACACCTTTTCTCAGAACATAAATATAACTACGTCAGAGACTATGGCTAATCTAAAGAAAACAGGAATCCGAGTACATGTTTCCATTATTTTCACTGTCTGAAAATTGTTCATATACCTGGTATAGTTTAATTCAGCTCTTTTGTCATTTCTTTTTGCTACGTTAAATAATGTCTTTATTTGTACAAAATCCAAGTAAGTACATTAAAAATTCTGCATTAGTCTTACCTACTCAACAACCTTCAAATGTAGCTGAAAAAGATTTTGGGGCCAAGCTACCAACCCAGTAAACAAGCAGATAACTAAACAAAAATAAATAATACTGCAGAAGTGTCTTAACATGAGGTAGCTTTATGAAAACATTTCCTCACAACATGATGATAGGTATTGGAAACAAATTGCTGAAACACAGGTCACTCAGTGGATGTAATAAAATAAGCAGATATGAAACCTTCAGAGAAGGGTCAATGCATTTATTTTAAATTCTTGATCTTTTTTCCTGTATTCTGTCAATTATTTTCTATTCACCTGTTTAGCCATGACAAAACAAGCCTGCTCAGGTATATCTCCTTGCCAATTAGAAATGCATCTGCCACCCAAAAATGGTGCATGCTGTACATTTGTGTAATACTTGTTGAATGGATCCAGACTCACTGACCTCTGAGGTCAAGCAGTGATATTAATCATGTCACATGTATACTTCCCAAACTGACTTTATACAGCTTCACAGCCCCACAGTTTACTGACTGGTCTTGGAGACTACACTGCTGTTCTCCATTACGCGAGATGAACCTGTTACAGTAGCATTATTTTAAAGTCCCTAGCCCCTCCAAGGGAAGAATGATCTGACATTTATTTCTTATCTTCAAATGGGCTTAGAAATTACTTATATCTTCAGGAACCCCAGGCTGATGGCATTACAGTTGAAAACTGAAATTCATGTTAGTCATTCAATTCATTTGTGGGTTACTGAAATTACAGTGCAATTAATGGATTCTGTTCTTATCTATGAAACACAATCTCACTGACTCACTTGCTATCAACCACAGTTCTGTGAAACCAAACTCAGAGAACCCCAGGAGTGGGCATAACACGGGTCCTGCATTGGGACAAGTCCTGCTTTCCTCACACCATGTGGCCAATGAATCGTGTTTCACTGAATTATGAACAATGGTCACTGCATCCAGCTAATCACATACACATGGGTGAGGTGTACAGCATCCATGATGGTCCCGCTGTACAGTGATATCTAGTCTGCTGCAAGAAGATTAAGAAGGTTCTCTGCCAAGATCATAAATATGCTAATGCAGAACCATAGCAAGGCCATCTGGCACCATGTGCAGTTCCTTGAACTGGTGCTCCTCCCAACTCAAAGCTGAGAAGCAAAAAGAAAGAGAAAAAAAGTATTTTCAACTTTCAAATTTCAAATTTAAAATAAAAAAAGAAAAGTTTTTCTGCTCTGAAACTATAGTAAACTACTTGCTACAAATAAAAAACCAGCTTCCTCACCCCACAATGAGGGCTTCAGTGCTTCAGCTGTGCCATGACAGAAAATGTAGTACTGACATTCCTTTCTGAAGCAGCCACATCCTTGTGGCTAAATAAAGTGATGTTGGTACTGCATAGCACCGGTACCGATTGCACTTCCAAACAGCTTGTGTCTGAGCAGCTGTCCTCTTTGCTCCATCCTTGTTACAGTTTAATGAGATCATTTTACAGATGCCATCTTTTCAGCTAACTAATTCAAGGGATTTTAATTTTATTGTCAAACTAAATGTCAGAAATTGTTAAGAATTAGTAATGTTTACTGTTTTGTGTAATATGAAAGTATTTCTGGTACAATATCATGGATTCTGTAATACCTGTAGAAACATTTAAAATATTTACTAATAAGATATAAAAGTAATTAACATTTCCCATCCTCTCCCCAAGGATAATTTTGCCTACCAGAATAGTGTTGTAAATAACAGGAAAAGGTAGTCCCCTACACTGTATTATATTTAACTTAACTTTTGCACAGAGCAAATAAGTGCCATGCTGGTTGGCTGAGAGAAAACATTGAAATGTGGAGGTAATGTGATAGCTTTTATTCAGCGCAAGCTAATAACAAATTTCTAATTCTGTGAGGAAGTGCAATTTGTTAGTTGTAAATAATTATTGGTTAAACTATCTGTAGTCATTCCATAATGAAATGAAGGCTTACATTCCTGACCAAAGCAAAATGGCAGGCAATGAAAGTCAAGATATTCTACCTCACTTGAGTAGTCTTAAGGCAATAAATAATTTAAGTTAAACCTTAAATGTCTCACAATTATAGGTGAATCATTTTTTTTATTCGTTACCGTTACTGCATGAAAAAATAACCCAATCGTCCTCCCCCACCATAAATAAAAGGTGTGCTCCTCTTAAATGCAATAATGTTTACTTTAATTTAAAGATGCAAAAGAACATTTTAAACAGTGAAAAACTATCACCAACTGAACATCGATAATAATCTCAATGCATCAATCTGAGATATTTTTTTCTCTGTTGGCACTGAGGAATTCAATGACAAAACAGACTGTATTGTTTCAAATGAAGGATATTTACAATCTACATGACAGGAGTAGCTAGGGTGGGGCAAAGGGAGCAGCTGCCCAGGGTGCGATCAGCAAATCCTAATTGGTCTTCAGAGCATTAATGGCACTAAATGTTGGTATTGCATTTATGGTCAGAAGTAAAGTGCTGAAGTGGTGTGTGTGTGTGTGTGTGTGTGTGTGTGTGTGTGTGTGTGTGTGTGTGTGTGTGTGTGTGTGTGTGTGTGTGTGTGTGTGTGTGTGTGTGTGTGTGTGTGTGTGTGTGGCATAAACTGTAGCAGCTGCTTGCTACATTTATAGCAAACTGATACAATTTAAAAGGGGAGAACGTTTTGTTTTTGATTCTCAGCTTAAAGTTGAGGGGGGTGTCAAATTGATGAATCGCACTGGGTGCAAGAATAAATAGTTACACCTCTGATCTATATAACACAGTATATGTGAAGTCATATTATTTCTATGGCAGAAAACCAGTGTTTTGTCTTTCTGATTTATTAGCTATTTTTTTAATCAAAGATAAAAACTGTAACAAAGCAAAATCTATCTTGAAGGATTTGGTATATAACTTCAACAAAAAAAAAAAGTATTGCATTCAGTAAAGAGCTTACTTCCTAGATATTTTAGTATCACCTTAATTATGACAGTATGTTCTATTGCTCAGCTTGTGTTCCTGGTATACAAACTGATATTTCAGCATAAGGATGCTCTTAAAGTACAGCCCTGAGAAGAGAAAGTAGAATGCAATACCAACTTAAAATGCATAGGCCGGCATTTCTATTAGGCATACAACTGCCATTAGACAGGGAATGTCAAACACCTAGTTTCAGCTACCTCCAAAACACCATCTATTATTTTACCAAGGAGTAGCAGGTGTTCTACATCACACCCCTTTTTCAGTAGAGGGCTGCAGTCACGTTGCTTTGCTGTCCATCTCATAGCCTCCATCACCTTAAGGCATAATGCCTCCTAGCCATAACATACTGATAGCAGACAATAAGATGGAAAAGACAAACTCCGTGCCTTGCATATATTGTTGAATGTTCTGAAGCAAATGACTGGACTCTGAGTTACTGCGAACAGCTCAGGAGGTGTGCTGTGTCTGTCTTCACCTACTAAAAATAATGTCCTGTTATTGTAACAGTAAAGGTCTGTTCACACGCGTGTTGTTGGTGAGTGGGATATTAGAGACTCACAACCCCTCTTATACAAAGAAGCCAAGGCATCATGGGTGTTGATATATGGTTAAGGTGTTTACCTCGCTGATACAAGTACAGGATTATATTTTAACATTGAAAGGAAAATCTGCTCGGCTTAAAATGGCCCAAAGGGACAGCTAGCCTAGTACTTACCCATGAACCTATATATTCATTGTTCTTGTGTTTCTTCAGTCCTTTCTCAGACCACAGCACATACACACACACACACACACACACACACACACACACACACACACACACACACACACACACACACACACACACACACACACACACACACACACACACACACGCACACACATGCACATACACACACACACTCACACACACACACACACACACACACACACACACACACACACACACACTCTATCTCTCTCTCTTTCTCTTACTGTCTCCTTTTGCAGTACTGGTGGCTAGCCATAAATGAAGTAGCTTCTTCCTCTCTCAATACAAGGTTTCACCAAAAGCATGACTGCTGGGTCTAAATGCTTCAGCTTCTGCCATTAGATTCTTTATTGATCATGTATAGATCATTCCTGAGCCCAAGTCAACAGAAATGAAGATGTTATGTCTCTCTGCACCTCAGTTCTCTGTACCATTAGAGTAATATGTCAAAGCCATAATAGTTTTCAGTACAACATGTGCAGATTCTTGCACAAACTCCACAATGCCACTCAGCCTGATGACCTGAACAGAGGAGCATTCAGCCCATTTCATTTTGTAGGCTCACAGATTAATTTCTACAACAATCTAGTACTGTATTTATAAAAATGACTGTTCCAGTGTTTCTTGTTCATACTTTGTTATAGCACACCAGCCCAATACAGTACAGTATACGTATAGCTTTCATTTAAAGCACTATGACAGGCTGAATCATGTATGTTTGTGACTTGTTACTTGTGTTCGTCACTAAATACTGCAAAAGGAAAAAAGGAAAAACAACACCAAACAGTAAGAGTCTACGTTTTGCAGAGTAAATTTATGGTTTTTACAGGTAATACATTTTATCTGCAGTTTTAGGCACACTTCTCACATCATTAATGTTTTATTATTTTCCTCAAGCATTATGATGTTAAATTACACAGAGAATAAATATTTCATATAGGTTTCTAAGTACTTCATGCCAAAGTAAATGCAATTTCTTCAAAAAGGAGAGACACATTAGAACAGTGCATGCTCAATCCTCTGCAAGTGGTGACATTTTTGTTTGCAAGTTGTCAACCGACGAAGTATATTAAAATGAATGATGATTTGGATCACTCACCTGCCCCCTGCTGTCGTCCTACGAGGACATCAGCTCCCACCATGCACCCCATCCCCAGTAGGCACACACCGACTCCAATGAAGTGAACTGCCTTGTACCTCACCAACAGGAAGAACCATGACAATAACAGCACCACCGGGATAACAAAACAGTCTAAAAGCTGGAAAAGAAAAAAATGAAAACTGTAAGTCATCAGCCACTACCGTAGGCAGACAAAATACCACATTTCATCCACTGCTTAACTACTATCAGCAAATTCTGCCAGCAAAATTCATCCAAGCCTCAAGTCAAAGAACTGGTATTAAAGGTTGGAAGGCATTTATTATTATTCATGTAATAGCTGACTTGTTCTTAATTCTTGTGTTTATTGCTAGCAGTGATTGTTGTTAGGCCAACATACTACCAGTATTCTATAGCTTGAATACAAGGAGCAATTTAAAGTTAGCAAGTGCAAGCTCCTCACCATCTGGAGTGTCCCAGATCTACAAATGATGCTCCTTGGTTCACAATGTATATGCCTCTGTCATTCTTCAATGTCAGTAGCACACCTGGGCTCCTTTTCCAGGCACAGTGATGACAGATAAATGAGATAGATTGAATAAAAATGCATCTTCTCTTCCCTTAACAGATTCATGGTCTCATCAGCCTTGCGGACTGTCACAGTCCATCACTTTACCTGAAGGTCTGACACTTCCCTACCTCCATTAATAATGCTGATCCAGACATGTGAAGTGAAAAATAAGACAGCCTGAGTGAAAGAACACAGAGGGGGAGAAACAAAGAAGTATAGCGATGACATTAAAGTAAAAACATATTAACAAAGTACACAAAACTACATCATATAACTGTTATAAATAATAAACTGTTTATTTCATTTTTACAGAGTACATTTGTGCTACATTTGTTTACAAAAGTATCTCTACAGAGACAATAACAAAAGTAATAAAAATGTGGTAAGGAATTTCAGTTCATTTTCCATCTGCCAAAGAGTACAGCACAACTGAGTAAGAATGAGCCTTTTGCTATTATGTAAAGTTATTCTGCTGTTAAATATGTGAAGATTCATGGCACTGAGGCTGACTGCATGCCATAGCATTAAGGTGGACAGCTCAAAGTAATATGCAATGCTTCTGGGCCTCCAGTCTGTAACTCTGCATTTTTCAGATGTACCTCACTGACAGGACAATGGAAAGGCTGCATTGTCTGTGTGTGGTTTTCATTACCTTGTCTTTTCATCCAGCCATAAGTAATCCTGGTGTGTTTTGCATGCTGGTGGATTACATCAGGAGTTCAGCACTAAAATAACCTGGTAGCATTTGTCGTTCTGGCTAAATGGCTGTATCAGCATCCTCATGAACTGTTGTGATATGCTATATGTAGTCAAAGCAAAGCAGAGTGGCTCTGTGTACCACCAGCAGCACTTATGGGAGGACTATGAGTTCTAATGCCCCTGGACACTAAGGATTATGCTTTAAGCAAAGGAAAGAAACTGTGCCTGGACAGTGAGCAGTTACTTTAAAGTATGAGAGGTGGGATCTGGTAGCCCTGGACAATCAGATACTATATTAGTGATGGTGGTGGCTTGGTCCTGAACAATCGTAATATTGGGGTAGGAAGAAGAATTTTAGAAAGAGCAGTGATGTTAGTAATGTAGAGGGAGAATGGGAACTCTAGACTGTAAGTACTTTGTAATGTACATAGAGGTTACACGTGGCTTACACACCACTGTATAATGATGGCTTTTCATCATGTACCCAAGGCTGCCATTGCGCTACCAATCAGGATTTGAAAAAAAAGCACATGCAGGCAAAGCTACTCAGTGAGGTATGTGGCAAAGCAACAGCCTGCACTGTGTCATAAAGTTAAATGACACAAACCCACTCAGAGACAGCAGGATAAAAAGCAGTTTCTGGAATAATACAGGTGGAAGAAAAATGTTGCTATGAGGAAAAAACATCTGTGGGGAATTAATGCAAGTTAAGTTGGAAAAGACAGTGAAGCTGGACTTTTCATCCACAAGGGAGAGATAAAGCAATGCAGTAGACTGGGGGAATAGAAAGATGAGCCAAGCACATACGTTTTAAAACTGCTTAAGAAGTTCATCTATTCACGTGTTAATTGGTAAGTGAAATAGTTCATGGGAACTTTTGCATCGATAACCTAGCCATAAGGCAGACAAACTAAAGTAGTGTAGTGTAGCACTGAACAAAGTAAAAGTTGCAGGCCCAAGACTGCTTAATTTTAGATAAAACTACTGTAGCTATACATGTAATAATAATAATAATAATAATAATAATAATAATAATAATAGAAGACCTTACAATTGCTGCCTCAATGCCTGAAAAGACATTCAGGCAGCACTTGCAGGACATCTTAGAGAAAATAGGACAAAATGAGGGATCTGAATTCTCAGACAGACAGAAAACAATACCAGGACTGCACGCATCCATGTTGATGGGGCAATGAGAATAAATAAGGAAAGGCAATTTTTATCTTCAGTCTGGCAAATGGCTTAATCATGAACAACACATGGTTCAATAAGAGAGACAGTCACAGGATTACATGAAAGAGTGGTCAGCATGCAATGCAGTTAGACTGCCTCCTAGTAAGGAAAGGATAAGGAGGTCAAGCCAGAGATGTCCATTCCTTAGCATAAACCACTGATGTCCACTATCAGCTGCAAGCAATGGCCAGAAATCACTGTAAGGTCAACAGAGACTAACCTGAAGAGGAGGAAGTTGACTGGAGCAAAAGCACAGAAGTTCAAGGAAATACTCAACTCTCACATGCCTGGAAGACGAGGGAATCAATGAAGCCGAAGAAGAGCGGCAATGTTTGAAAACGTTAAAGTGTGAGGATTCTAAAAGAGATATGCGGCTGAGGCAGGTATGGAAGTAAGGCACATAAGGAAAGCACATGGCAGAATGCACCAGTTCAGAAAGTGACAACAAGAAAGAGGGTGTACTGGATGAAGTAGGTGGTAGAAACCACAGTCTAGAGTAGGAAGGATTACTTGTTAGCTAACAAAGACACTTCGGGAGCAATCACAATAGCAAAGAATAAGGCATACGATACCAAGATACTACCGTAAGGCACCATAACATACTACCAACTTCTGGAAACTGATTCAGCAGGTGGAGACAATGACAGAAAGAAGAAGAAGGTAGTCATCACATGCCATTCATAAAGGATGAAGCAAAAAATGGCTCACCTGTCCACAGGACATTATGGACAGATGGAAGAAATTCTTCAAGAAGCTTCTGCATTGAAAAAAAAATCTAAGAGAAGCTGTACTGCTTCATTCAAATCCCACATTGAAAGAGGAAGAGGAACCAATCCTTGAAGTATAAAAAGTAACATTAAATCAGGGAAAGCAGCAGGCTCAGATGAAGTCACAACAAATGTGGTGAAGATGGATGTGTTAGAGGTGAAATGACTCCTGAGGGTGCTCATTACAGTACAGAGAGGAAGGTGTATCTCAGACAACTGGATAATACACATCCTAGTGCCAGTATATAAGAACAAAGGGAACATTCATAACTGTGGGTAGTACCAAGGTATTAGACTGGTCTCATACTGAATGAACATCCAGGAATGTGTGACTGATAAATTAATACACAGAGCAGTATAAAGTAAGATGAGAAATGGGCAGTTCAGATTCGGATCAGGATATACCCAACCTAATGTTTGTAGTAAGACAAATAGTGCAGAAAAAGCTGGAGATGGGGAAAGAGTCTATTCCTAGACTTGGAAAATGCATAATACAAGGTCCCAAAAAAGTAGATTTGGCCAGTCTTCTGATAGTCTAAAGTCCTAAAAACACTGGCAGAATTAGTGCAGGCTACATACAAAGAACCAGTGACACAAGTGCAGACAGTGTTGGAACTTACAGAGGGGGTTCCTAGTGGGAGTGGGTGTGCATCATGGTTCAATTCTGAACCAACTCCTGTAAACACTGGTGATAGATTACATTAGCAAACACATTGGAGTAGAAAGTTCAAGAAAGCTGCTCTATGCATGTGACTTGGCACTGCAGTCAGACTATGAACACCAACTTTAGAAAATGATAGGGGAATAGAAAGCAAAACCGAAGGCACTTGGGATAAAATCATATACAGACAAGGCAGTAGTCATAGAAGTGAAGTGAGAAATCATAAGCTGAAAACTGAGACAGAAGGGAAAGTAGTGGAACAAGCTAACATCTACAACTGTCTGAGAGGTGTAGCTGAGAAGACGGAAAGCCTTAATAAAGAGATTATAGCTAGAAGGAGAGGTGGTGCAGACAACTGGTACAAAGTTTCAAGGATATTGTGTGAAAGAAGAATGTCAAGGAAACTGAAAAGTAAGGTGTACAAACAGTGGCTTGACCAGCAGTGCTGTATTGTACAGAAACCTGGGCAGTGAAAGCAGAGCACCTGGAGAAGCTTCCAGTGATACAGATGAAGTGCCTGAGATGGGTGGTAGGATGTACACTGTGGGACAAAGAATGAAAAGTGGGCATCACAGCAAAAGCCAAAGTAATTTAAATTGAAAGGAAGGTTGTTGAGAACAGATTATGGTGGTTTGTTCACATGTGTGGGAAAGCAGAAGATGATTTGGAGAGACAGGAAGAAGGCAAGAGACAAGGATGTCCAGCCAAAAGATGGCTTGACAGCATGACAGAAGACCTGTGATAGAAAGGTCTGACTGTTGAGGAAGGTTTGAAAATGGCTATTGATAGAGGGGAATGATGACAGTAGATGAGGCACCCCAATTCTACACAGATATGGGAGTTAAGTGGATGATGATAATATTGATAATGACGAGGGAGAGCAGCAATAAATAAGTTGCTGACACTGCCAGCTATTAGCGATTGTACTTGATGCATCAGGCAGTATGACTACAAGCCTGTGTTATATGTGTTATATGGCTTCATTAAAGTTATTTATGTAACAGCCTGTCCTTTATGATATCTTTCAGAGTTTTCCTGAATTCCCTTGTACAAGGTAGAAGTCAATTCTTAATGAGCAGTGAAAGCAATAGCGGAAAATTCATTGGAAGTTAACGGTCATTGTTATTTTATCAGCCCTAAATAAATGATTCAGTGTCCCATGTTGCATGTTTATGGTAATGAAGAGCCTACAAAGCAAACCAATAAATAAATACACTCTGTTTTTATTTCATTTTTATTTATTTGTTTATGTTATTTGCTTCACAGGCTTATCAACTTGACTACTAGGGCCCTTTCTCAGTTACATTTTAGTTATAGCTATGTTGGCAGGCATAGATAATGTTACATAATGCTTTAATGCTTAGTTTAACTGTTTTAGTCCTTGATTTTTCCAGACGACGGCTAGAGTAATCACTCTTTGTCGTAGCCACATGTATTATAAATAATATTTGGCTAGCATGCCACCGAAAAGCCTGTCATTGTTCTTGTTTTGCAGTCCAAGGACACCACATTATCAGTATTACACAACCTGCATGGCAGTGCAGGAAGAAGCCCTGACAGTGACCTAGATGACAGGGGTTCAGTTACAAGTTCAGGAGCTGGAGGAACCTGGAAGGGAGGATGACAGTGAGCGGATGATGTTGGCTTCCACAGCTAAGGGAGTGGTACTGGTTTCATGTCAGTGCATGACTCTCCTCTGGTAAAAGTCTGGAAGGGCATTCCACATTCATACTTGTAGTCAGTAGTTTGAGCTTGTCAAGGAATGCATACATCTTAGCCAAGCATCATTTATATACGGAAGTGTGCATCCATGCTGGAGCTCAGCACCTAAAGCAAGGCATTGCTCTCATCAGACAAGAGGAGAGGGCTATAGGAGCATTCTAAAATCTCAAACACCTCTTTAGGATGATGGCTGAGTTCATTAACTCTCATCTCCATATCCAGTATTCTCTGACAAGGGGATATGAAAGGAATGAATGAGCCAATACGGCAGTAAGGTTTGATATCTATGGGGATTAACAGGTACCAAAAATGATGCAAAATACATTAGTTTTGCACAGAATTACGACCACAAGACTCTTCTCTGCCACATAAATCACAAGAAACAATGAATACCTCAGACAAACATGTAGAGGGTTACAATATTGGCGCTAACTGGAAAATGCAAGCATTCATACAGGTATTCTCTCAGGGTTTGCATGCAGAGCCTTGGTAACAGCTGTAAACAGAAAATGCTCACTGACATTGCTGACAAGTGATAAAATTCGGCATCAGAACATGTTTCTGGCAAAACCACAGTTAATGAAATATTTTATCTCGCGTTGGTTATCTGTGAATGTAACTGTGGCACAGCTTAACTAAGCAGTTCCTTTACTTATCTTCACAAACCCTATCAGGTTCTCTTCACCTCCAAATTAATGTTCAGCTACTAGTAATAGTGAGACTAAACTCCACTGCATGTTGGCTCACTCTCACCCTAAATGAAAATAAAACCAATGTACTAGCTAGGAAAAATAATGTCTAATAAGTGCTTTCATCCACAATAATACAGATGTAGCTTTTTATACTACCTGTGAATTCTGTATGTATACGTATTGATTATTTTTTGTAAAATTACTTAAATTTGTATGCATTTACTTCCAGGAATGCCTCAAACATCACTCCCTTAATTTGTTCTATAGTAATTCAGTTCAAAACTATTATATTACTACATTTTGTGTACGTCACAATTTACTTTTTATTGTCAACTTTTGTTGTAGCCCTTGTGTTCAGAAATGATGACGTTTGTAAATGACTTACTCACTATATTTGTATGGATATTTCTTTTCTGGTATCCCCAGTGAAAACGAGCATTCCCACTTGCACACTGCTGGTCAGGAAATTAAAATAAACAAAATAAAATGCATGCTAACGTACTTGTGAAGTGTTATTACTGGAAAAGTATATAACCTTTAAAGTGCAATTTTAGACGACATACTTGAAAGTTAATGCTGCTACTCTAAGTGGAGAAGATGGAAAGTTACAAAAACATAAAAGCAAGTTAAAGTAACAAGTGAGAAATGTTTTTGCAACACAAATTTTGTTAACTAGTTTCCTGAGAAAACATGTCTGTATTGGAAATGGTGGCTACACACTGTATACTGAACTAAGGCTTAAATTGTGCTGGTCAGTGGAGACTCAAAGTGTAGGAAATGCTCACAGATTTTGTTACACAGTGTTTTGAAATAGCTGAAAGTACTGATGTACAAATATAAACACAGTAATGTTTCTACATACTTTTGGTTACCCTGTGCCTATACAAGAAAAGAGAATCTTTTGCAAGTAGAGGTATGGTGCACCACCAAAAAACATATGCTTGGGATAATTTATTGCATTGTGTGAACTGTTTGAAAAATGTAAGCCTGGCCTGTTGAGAAGTGAAAGCAAAAGAAAGGGTTATGAATGGTGTACAAAAAGAAGTTTCTTAAAAAGTGACAGAACTTTACATAACACTAAATCCTGCAGAACATTGTTTGAAATGGCTTCTCCTTAATGAACTATGGTAAACTGTATGAAAGTTATAAAAATCAAGTCTTCCTACATATTAAGTTGTTCAAACTAAGGAAGAAAGACAAATACCCTGTGCTCATATGGAGATTTGTTCTAACGGTAAAAAGTTCATAGGTAAAAACTATGCAATCATTCTACATACTATTGTGTGCCTAGCCAATAACCAGAGGTCAGAATCAATCCTTTTACCTTGTGTATGTGAGGTAAACACCTTAACGTTATGCTAATCCCCAACACCATTCCCCCAAACCGCAAGTAGGTCCCTGTGGCAGCAAAAGTGGTTATTGTATGCAGCAAAATTGTTTTGCCATAACTCAGGTGACATTTTGTGAAACTAAAACTTGTATGAGATACAATGGCTGACAAAAGCATGACTGTTGTTAGCATTCAATCAATGTCATGGCATAGAGGAATAAAGCCCTGACTATGACGTGGCCAACCTAGGTTTGATTAGCAGCTGGGTGTGTAATGTCCTGGCAATGGAGGATGGGCATAGCTATTCTGGAGGAACGGCGATACATGGACACACTGCATAGTTTATCTGTGCTGGAGGCTCAGATCATGCAGGAGGAAGTGTTGTCTTCAAGGAGGGAGGACATTGGCTGAGTCACTGTGGAGGAAGGAATATATTCTAGCACACTCCTTACACATCCTTCTGTAGATGTTGTGTATTTTAAGAACTGTGGTTGTATAATAAAGGGCAAAACAACAACAACTACAAAAAGCATGTTTGACTCTCTCTAAGGGTTTTACAGCATTGCAAGAAAAGGGCAGGGCTTTGATTAAGAATGCAGAAGCGAAGGCAGCAGGGGATGCATTTCTTATGTAGGGAGAGTCAGTAATAAATGTGGAAGATGTGGTTTTTGAAAATGAAATAAAATGAAACAATATTTTAAAACATTGCTGACTGACTAAGACAACAAAAGAATTGCCAAAATGAAATATAAAAAAGGAAACCATGATTTTATCCAAAATGCTCCAAGCTTAAGCATGCTGGAACAGTAAAGCAAAATAACAAACTTGAAAAGTCTAAGCAAAATTATACCAGAACACATGAGCACTTGATCATGTTAAAACAAAGTTTGGATTCTATGATGAAAGAGAAAAAGAAGTTATGTACTTACCATAACGTTCCATGTGAATTGTTTATCTCGCCTTCATTCTTTACTGATGGGTTTGGAGCGAATCCCTCGGCTCCGATACGGCCAATTGCAAAGCTCGAGGTCTTCAAATAGCTCGAGGCCAAGTCCCTATCCCATATTGCACCTGGAATTACCTCACATCTTGTTTGCTGCGTATAACAATACCATATGTCATTCTTTCACTCCCAAGAGAAAGGTATAGAAGGATTGAGTAACCAGGATGCATCCAGCATCTCGGTCATCTATCAGCCCAGGAGGGGGTAAGAAGGATGGATGCAAGAATGAAGGTGAGATGAACAACTCACATGGAACGTTATGGTAAGTACATAACTTCTTTATGTGAAGTTGTTCAATCTCGCCGTTCATTCTTTACTGATGGGTAGCATCCCAAGCACCATCAATCTCGGGTGGCTCACGCGAGTATATTTCTCAGGACCGTGGATCCAAAGGAAGCCCTATCCCTGGAGGCCTTGTCAACTTTGTAATGAGTGATAAAGGTATGAGGTTTTGACCAAGTGGCTGCTGCACAAATGTTATCAATGGGAAGTCTGGCAGAAAAGACAGATGATGTAGAAACTGCTCTGGTTGAGTGAGCTTTAATCTTATGCTGCAAAGGCATATTGGCAGCTGAATATGCAAAGGTAATACAATCAGATAACCATTTAGACAGAGTTGTTTTAGCCACTGGTCTCCCCTTCCTGGCATCTGAAAATGAAACAAAAAGCTGGTCTGAGTTTCTGAAATCTTTTGTTCTATCCAAATAAAATCTGAGCTGTCTGTGAACATCAAGTTTGTGCAGCATATACTCTAAATTATTGGAATGGTTGGGGAAGAAGACTGGCAAATCAATAACTTGGTTGAGATTGGTTTCAGTGTAAACTTTGGGCAAGAATGAGGGATTTGTTCTAAGTGAGACTGTCAGCATGGAATATCAAATAGGGAGGCTTGGTGGATAAAGCCTGAAGCTCTGACACTGTGTGGCAGAAGTAATAGCTACCAGAATGATGGTCTTCCAAGACAGAAATTATTACAAGATGAAGCTGGTTCACATGGAGGAAGAATTATCTGGGAAAGCATACAATTTAGATTCCATGGAGAATAGGGAGATTTCACAGGTGGTCTAATATGAAAAGTCTCTTTGAGAAAGGCTTTGGAAAACTTGTGAGAGATGATATTCAATCCTTCAAATCCAAGATGAAAATTAGAAATAGCAGCCAATTGAACCCGAACTGTTGCTGCTGCAGCCCCTTTGTTAAAAATCATAGTCAAGAACTCTACGATGGAAGCCATTGGGGCTTGGTAAGGATCAATATTATTTTTAGAGGCCCATATAGAAAGTTTTTTCCATTGGCTAAGATATAGCTTCCTAGTAGAAGATTTATGAGAAGACAAAAGAATCTGTTTTGTCTCATTGGAGAGGTTATGGAATCTTGCTATAATGGGAACTGGAGCAGCCAAGCTGTCAGCTTCAGAGACTGCAGAGAGGGATGAAGATCCCCCGACAGGTGTGTCAGAAGGTTTGGAACTGGGTCCAGAATCCAAGGATCCTCCAAAAGATGAAGTCGAAGGAAGGGGAACCAAATCTGATGAGGCCAAATGAGGGGCTATTAAAATGATGGTCCTTCCCAGGGTTTTTGCTTTCTGTAGAACCTTGGGTATCAATGGGATTGGTGGAAATGCATATAGGAGACCCAGAGGGCAATACTGTATGAGTGCGTCCCTTGGGGCTTCTCCCAGAGGGGGAATCAGGACAAAGTAGCTTCTGCATTTCATGTTCATGTGACTGGCAAAAAGGTCGCAGCAAGACTGGCCCCACCTGTGGAATATCCTGTCCGCTATTTCTTTCTTGAGGGACCACTCATGGGGCAACAAAATTGCCCTGCTCAGTTTATCTGCTATCATGTTGGATTTCCTTGGGATGTGCATTGTCAACAGAAAGCACTGGGTGGAAACAGCCCACTTCCAAACTCTGAGAGCCTTGCGACAAAGGGGGTAAGACCTGGTTCCTCCTTGTTTGTTCAAATACCAGACCACCGACATGTTGTCTGTCTGAATCGCAATCGTACCCAGAGGAAGAGAGTCCTGAAAATATTGCAACCCCAAAAGTACTGCTCTCATCTCCAGGACATTGATATGAGGGTGTGTCTCTTGATCAGTCCATGTGCCTTGGGCAGTCTTTCCCTGAAAATGCCCCCCCCCCACACACCCTATCAGGGAAGCGTCCATGGTCACTGTGGCCGCTGGAGAGGGTAGCACAAATGGGCTTCCTATCGTGACACAAAGTGAGATCAACCACCACTGAAGGTACTTTTTGCAAGAATTTGTGATCATTATAGTGTGAGTCATGGGGAGCTCTTGGTAAGACCATTGAGTGAACGACAGCCATTGAAGTATCTGCATTTGCATACGAGCTAGTGGTATGGCTAGAATTGCTGCTGCCATCATGACTAATAATGTCAGAACTTCTGATGCTGGTGCTCTGTCTTTTGATATCAGAATGCTGACATGCTGACGAAGAAGAAGGACTCTTTCTATTGGAAGCCTTAGTGTGGTGGTGGTGGTGTCCAATTCTGCCCCGATAAAAACGATATGCTGCGATGGCGACAAGGCAGATTTTTCTGAGTTGACTGTAATGCCCAGATGATTGCAGAGTGACAGAGTGGACTCCCTGGCCTGAATGAGTTGATGCCTGGTGGCGGTGGTAAGGAGCCAATCGTCTAGGTATGGAAACACCTGGAATCCTAGATGCCTCAGGTGAGCCGTGACCACTGCCATGCATTTGGTGAACACTCTAGGGGCTGTAGTGAGACCAAAGGGCAAGGCTCGAAACTGATAGTGATTATCTCCCAGCGGGAAGGGCAGGTGATCCCTGGATGGTCTGGCCATTTTTATGTAGTAGTACTCATCCTTGAAATCTACTGAGTGCATCCAATTGTCTTTCCATAAGAAGGGAAATATGGGCTGAAGTGTGACCATCTGAAACTTCTCTTTCTTTACGTATTGGTTCAATCTGCTGAGCTCCAATATGGGTCTCCAATCCCCCGTCTTCTTTGGAACCAAAAAGAATCTTGAGTAAGTTCCGGATCCTGTCTGGTCTGCTGGGACTGGTTGTGTGACTCTTTTTCTTAGCAATGTTTGGACCTCTATTGTTGCCTGTTCCCTGTAACTGGGTGGAATGTCCGGGATTTTTCTTATAATTGGAGGGGGTGTGGCGAATGGAATGAAGTATCCTCTGGAAATGATACTTTTTACCCAGCTGTCTTTTGTTATTTTGAGCCCGGCGTATGGGTACAAACATAAGTGACCCCTGACTGCTTCCAGAGCAGGACAGTCGGGCCTCCTCTCAGGAATGCTGGTAGGGCTTCCCAGAGAAGTCATCTCTGTCACCCTGGTGTTGCGGATCCCCTCTGCCGCAAGGGCAGCATCTTCCATTATTGCCCCTTTCTCTGCCCCTAGAGGGGGGTTCACCACGTGTGTCCTGAAAGGCTTCTTGGGCTTTTCGGAACCACATTTTTCCTCCCCTTTGACCTTTAGGGTAGGGTTGGGTAGGGGAGGAAAAACGGACCCTGACGGCAGACAGAGTCTTTCCGTCCTGTTCACACCTGGTTAAGGTTTCCTTCACTTTAGGCCCGAAAAGGGATGAGCCATCAAAGGGAATGTTCACGAAGGCTTACTTGAAGGGCTCCATGAAGGAACACAAGCACATCCAGGAATGTCTCCTAAGAGCAACTCCTGTACCCGCTGCCCTATTCGTTCCATCAGCTGCATAAGAGATGAGGTGCATGGATGAGCTGACAAGAGAACTGAGGGTAGTAAGCTGGGCAGCAACTTTGTCAAAAACTCCTGTAGCTACTGTACCCCGAAGAGTATCTCATAACTCCTTAAGGAGATCTCTTTGTAACCTAGTAAAATGGGTTAAATAGTTTAGCGAATGCAGAGCAAATGTTGCTGAACTAAACATGCACTTCCCATATCTATCCATAATCCTGGAGTCTCTGTTAGGAGGATGGATAGATGAGGAAGTCTCAGACATTTCCTTTTTGGTGGTTACTGCCACCACCATGGCATCAACCGGAACACATTTTGTTAAAAATGTTTTGTCAAGGGGGACAGAAATAAATTTATTAGGCCTCCTTTGGACAGGCTCCATAGTATCAGGAGACTCCCATGCCATTCGTGAGACCAGCTGCATCAGCTCATCGAAGGGCGGAGAAACCCAAGAGGTGGAGGGCTGAAACCCAAAAGCCTTCAGGAGAACTGACTCATCCTCAGTAGGGCTTTTGGACTGCCAGTCACCCTCTGCCTAAGGATGTCAAGTATCTCAGCGAATGAGATATCCTCAGAGGAGGACAATGGGGACCCTTCTGACTCATCTAAGTCAGTATCTGCTGTTAGAGACTCCTGTGAGGAGTCTAGATGTTTCCTCTTACAAAATCTCTTCCTGGGAACCTCTTTAGTGGGAGCTTCTGGTGAGGTCTCAGAAGAGCAGAGGCCACCCAATGGGGCTTCCTGAGGCTCTGGGTCTCTATGCTTGGTGAGGACGTACAAGGCAGAGGCAGACACAGGCACTTTAGGGGAGGAAGGCAGACCTGAGGTCGAGGATGTCCTAGGAGACATGACTCTCCTCATGGCATCGAAAGCACCTCTGCTCCTATGAGAGGGAGCCAACGGATCCGAAGAAACCATCGACACCCCTGGCACCAAGACAGTGGGCTCTGAGCCTGAGTTAGGAGCAAAGCTCATCCGAGCTGGGGCCCCAAGAGGTAAAGTCGGAACTGACAAGTTGGTCTGACTATCCTCCCTGGACCCAGCCAGAGAGTGTCAGCTCCTAGAGTCCTCGATCAGCACCTAGGACATCAGAGTGCACAGAGCCGAAGACACTGGAGCAGGAGTCAGCTCTGATGGCTCCACTAACATCAGGTCTGCCTCCTCCGGCTCCAAAGGACCAGCATGGCTCGGAGGAGGAATAGTTAGAGTTGGTGCAAGGGTCTTCGGCTCCAAAGCCATTTGGGTCAAAGCCAATAACGTTTTTGCTATGGATGGTGCTGGAGAAGTGGACTCTTAGGCGTTTCGGACACCAGTTCCAAGACTGGAGACCGGCTCCGAAAAGTAAAGACTGTCGGCTCCGATGGCAGTGGAGCCGAAGTCGAAGACTTTTTCGATTTCTTCGAGTCTGATGTCTTGGAAGACTTTGAGGACTTGCTGGATCCATCTTGGTCACTCAAAGCTTCCTGAAATGAAGGCTTCAACAACCCTCTGTCGATGAGTTTCTTCTTCCTTTCCTGCAGGACCCATCGAGGAGAAGGAATGACAAATAGAACAATTGTCTTGCAAATGCAGAGCCCCTTGACAATAAACACAATTAACGTGGCTGTCTGTAAAAGACATCTTTTGGCCACACTTTGGGCACTTTTTGAAGCCAGACTTAGGGTGCTTATCTTGGTCAGCCATAGTAATATTAGGAAAATTACTGTCACCACAAAAAACTACAACAGTAATTATTCACACAAGGCTTAAATAAAAGCAGGCTAAGTCACAGACACACACACAAGTACAAATGTGAAATCACCCAATAAGAAATTCCAAGCAGACTATGCAAAGAGATGGAGATAGCTGCTAGAAATAACAACCTTATCTAAAATTATCTAAGGTTTACTGAAACTACAACTTCAACAATAATAAACTACTAAGCCTTATCTATAAAAATTCAGAAGGCTAGACAGACCACACAGCAAATGACTATAACTATCTAAGAAAACAGTAGAAATTGTGACAAAATGTCACTGAATAACACAGTGTAATTTGAGAAAAAAACTATTAAACTAAGCCTAAAAGAGGCCACTAGAAATTTGTTAAAGCACACTAAATGGGAAGGGAAAACACAATGAAAAGTTATAAGAGCTTTATCAACTATCCTAAACTATTCTAATTATCTAACTAGCAAAAATTTTCAATAAGTAAGTAATGAAGAAACAGCTTAACTGGCCCGAGCTAAATCAGAACCTCCGATCTGTTGCAGCGGCAAACTAGATCTGAGGTAATTCTAGGTGCATCATGGGATAGGGACTTGGCCTCGAGCTATTTGAAGACCTCGAGCTTTGCAATTGGCCGTATTGGAGCTGAGGGATCGGCTCCAAACCCATCAGTAAAGAATGAACAGCGAGATTAAACATCTTCACATTAACCAATTAAAGCAAGATGTGCAATATATGGTGACGTGTGCAATATATGAAAAAGTTATAGAAACAGTCTGAGCAGCACAAAAAGGCCTAACTAACACAAGCCTAAATGAAAGTGTCTGTTTTAGAAGAGCTGAAAAAGGCAACGCATAAACTGGAAAAGAGCAAAGAGAAGTGGTGTGTGAGCTGGAAAGACAGAAGAGAAGTCAAACTCAAAATAAGATTATGGATTTGCATAGTGATAAGAATGAAATATTAGGAGATCTGCAGCCTCTGTTTCATAATTTAAAAGCAAAGTGTTGAGGTGTGTAAACTGAAAAAGGGTCACTTTTAATGCTGACCTCAAAGAGACTGAGAATAAGATTAAAAGATGTCCACAAACTTCTGTTAACAATGCAGTTGTTATGAAATTCACTATCCTAAGACAAAGGCAGGAGACTCTAGCCTAGTTTTTACAACAAAAGAAATCTGAAAGTGTAAACAAAGGAAACCAGTTGGCATTTACTAGTGAGGCTCTTGAACAGGCTGCATGTAAATATATACAAAGATCAATCTGTAAGAGAAATTCAAAAGGAATGACAGCATTGTTTAATGTACTGTGGCAAAAGATCTAGACATTGATTGACAAGTTAAAATCATGGAAGGTGCACCATAGAGTAGTTACACCGGTGTGTCAGGTCTGCAAACGGAAAGTAGTTCTCTAAAGTTGAAAGAAATTAATGTGAGAAAGATCAGTAAATATCTTCTTGGTCTGAATGGAAAAAGAAACAGCCCACTAAAACTTAGCTGTAGCACAACATACTTGTGAGTTGTGTGTGGTCATAGAACAAAATGGGTGATGAACACAAAGCTGCAGAAACAAACCTTAGTAAAACTGTCAGTGTACAAAGTGCCATAGATATCCTTAACTCTGAATATAGTACAGTAATAGGATTCTGAGCCAAAAGACTCACTATGTGTATCTGATGCAAATTCTTTTCAGGAATACTGCACCAAAACGTAAACTAAAAAAGGTAAAAAGACCCCAAAATAATCGTGGTTCCCTTACCATTCTATGACAAGAAAGCAGAGTCTTCCTGTAATAGAAAATGAGTAATCCAGTCACTGAGATGCACCTTGTGAAACCAAACCGAACAATAAAACTGCAGCAGCCTGATGTTGTAGAAACTGCATTCATGTACAAGGAAGTATAAAGCATACAGCAACTCTAAAAGTCTTAACTTGCAGGGGAAACTTATCTCATTGAAGTGTGAACTGAAGAATGAAAATGCCAAGCTGCGCTCATAGATGAAAAACAGAGAACTAGACAGCAACAAACTTGAGCGCAAACTAAATCCAGCTCAGTCATTAAAAGCTCCTACTATGTACCGACCAATGATGAAGGCATGTTATAGAAGCATGTATTATTGGATCTCATATCCAAGATGAGTCCAACTGCACAGCTTCTAAACTTCCTAAAATGACTAAACAAGTGAATGTACAAACACAGCACCAAGTGAATGTGCAAACACTGCAGCCTAATAAATCTGAAATCCAAATGAGGAGCTTAGAGAAGTAAATTAAATATATGAAACAAAACAATAAAGACTTGGAAATCAAGGTTAAAAATTATGAACAGAAGTTCATGTCTTATACTCAGGAAATGAATACTATACAGATGGATAAAGAAGAAATAACTAATCTGGTCCACCAGAAAGAAGCTGTACAGAAGGAGAATGATACTAGTGTAAACTCCTTTGAAGGGTCAAAGTGAAGGAAGAAAAATGGCCTACAAGCACTAAACATACAAATCAACATAAAGAAAGGAGAACAGGATACTAGAAGTGTCATGTCTACACTCATGGAAGGGAAGGGAAGAGAAGAATAGATTGGTTTTCCTTTTTGCGGTGTCATCTGTGCGGATATCAAATTTCCTCTGGGCCCATGACAGATTTACCATAAAGTAACACACAACATCCCTTAAGATTTCAAACTTGCTAAAAAGGTCATCTGGCAGGAGCCAAGGCATCATTTGATGTTCAACAAAGGGAAAATCAGTGAATAACTCATACAAATTTGGTGAGTCCTCTTTTTGGAGTAAAATTGAGGACGCATAGCCAATAAGAGTCCATGCAAAATGAGACTTTTTATAAACTGAGTATAACGTTATGTATGCCTAAACTTGGAAACTGTTTATGGTATATAATGTATGTATAGTAAGAACAATAATGTTAACCAAGTGTTGCTTTCTGTGCATGCCATGCTTAATACTATGTAAAATATGCTTAACTCTACTGTTATTAATTCCAAGTGTTTAAATTAGCAAGCTGGTAATTTGTACATAAAAAATGAAAGCATTATTCTTCAGTGTAATAGTGCAAAATGTGATCTGGTCTAGGGCATACTCATTGATGTAGACATTGTGTCAGAGCACAGGTCCCTTACTTGGGTTTGCCTGGCTTCCCGGGGTAGCCTTGGCTGTCAAGGTAGCTCATCTTTTACCCTCCCTTGTCTGATCTGCAGCAGCAATGTTACATAGCCCAAGGAGAAGGACTGTGTGAGGGGGTTTTATTTATTCATGAAGGGATTAATTCCCCAACCCTTCCTGGCTTCTATGCCTATAAACATGATAAAAAGAGGAAAGGTACTACAGAAGATAGTGCACTGTGGTCTGTGGCCTATGACAGAAAGGTTCCTGAAGGACAGAATTAGGAGTCTTTTATGCCTGGAAAGGAACTGGAAGGTATTTCTACACCCTGTACTAGAGGAAGTGTTATAAAATGTTTGAGGCTATTTGGTATGAGAAGAATTAATTGCCTATGGGATAAATTCTGCTAAAGCTAGAGGGAGTTGAGTGAATTGTCTCTTGTCTGTATCTGGATGTAATAAACTGTTTGCTTTAAAAGAAGGAACAATACAAAAGTGTTATCATAAAGATGAACTCTGAACTTACTACTTAGTATGTGTGTTTCCTGAAAGAAGTATATAAGAACTGTTTTTCCTGATTTAAGATGTTCTTCGTTCCACATTGCTGCAGTCCTAACTATTGGGTAGTCCGCTGTCCAGTCGGCCCGAATACCAGAGTATCAGTCTTTTGCCGCATGGTCCGATGCAGAAGCAGTTTGTGCAGGTTGGCGTTCTGAAATTTTCTGAACTCGGAGTTTCAGACCGAATCAGAGTTGGCTAAGTAAACATTTTGGTTTTCTTGCCTCAGTATTTAACCGGATGTCAGAAAAAGTGAATAACTGTATTTCTTGTGGGAAACAGATACCTCATAGGGATTACCATACCTTGTGTATACCTTGTTTAGGGCCTGAGTTGTTGGATGCCGCTCTTGTGCTAGGTTTAACAAACGCACTATTAAGAGAAGGTTAGACTGTGCCAGGTTAGTGTTTGGGAAGCGTTGCAATTATAAAATGCCGTCGGATGCTCCGAGAAGCGCAAGGACAAGGTTGATGAACCGACAGTCCTCAGTGGAGCCAGAGGTTTTGCCAGGAGTTTCTTGAGTCTCAGGCAGAGACTTTACTGTTACAGGATGTGCCTTCTCAGGAGGTAGGCCAGGCTGAGGGGGCTTCTCAGGTAACTGTTCTTCCCTCTCTTCCCAAGGGAGTTAGAGCCTCTCCTTCTGTTTCCAAAACTTCTTTGAGAGGTAGGCCAAGTTTAGCTTCAGTGGGGGCTTCTCCTAGCACTTCAGGTTCTGTGCCTAAGAAACATATGCTTAAAATGGCAGAAGATTTGATTACTATGATTAGAGGTTCTATGCCCCTCCTGATAAGAGGCCTAGGGTGGAACCTGAGTTTGATAGTTTTGAACAGTGTTCAGAGGCTTCTGAGTCTTCTGGAAGATTTGCAGGAGTATCCTCCTTATTCTGATTCTGATGTGGATGATTCCACTCCTACAGCTTCTCCTCCTGAGGATTTCTCATTTTCAGAGACTCTGCATTCCATGAGGGAGCACTTTAAATGGGAAGGCCAGGATTACTCTGATTCCAGGAAAAGGCTTAGGGAATTCTTGTTTTACCCCAGCATAGGCCCTTAGCTATACCTCCTGTCTTGAATGTGGTGGAAGATGTTTTGCAGAGGCCTGAACCCTGACTCTTTGCCTCCTGCTCCTGTTAAACCGGATAGGTACTATAGGGTGCTCATAAGTATTTGTTTAAGAGTCGGTGTTAAGGCCTCTGTGGTTAAACATCCTGTTCCCACTGATAAAGAGCCAAGGGCTTTGGATAGGTGGCCAAAGAAAGTGTATACTTCTTCCACTCTAGCCATGAGTTGTCAGTTTCACATGCTAAAATATCAAAATTATCTCCTTTCACAATTGAAATCTAAGGTGGATGCTTTGGCGGAAGGTATTGAGTGTAAAGAGTTGCTGGATTTAGTTCATGTGTCTGAACAAGTGGGTAAGCATTCTTTGCATTTGATGCTGTACAGGCCTCGTGGCTGCCACTAGTTCTGTTCTGGCATGCCTGGTTGAGGGATCAGAATTTAGCTGAGCATGTTAAGACAAGGATTTTGGATGCTCCTTTACAGTCTGATGTGTTGTTTGGTTCGCCTGTGGAAGCAGTTTTAAAGAAAATGGAGGACAAAGCTAAGTCTATGCAAACTGTTAAAGATTTTTGCAGGTGCAGCCACCAAGTTTAGTAGAAATTGGCCTGCTAAGGGGTGGACATATCCTGCTTATGATTCCCAGTCTAGGGGGTCTAGAGGCCTAGAACAGGAGTTCACCTGCTCAGACTTCTGGTGAGGGCAGGGGTCAGTCCTAACAGACCCAATGACCTGCCTTTTCAGCTGCCAGTAGATTCTCAGGAAGACTGTCTCTTTTCAAAGAAAATTGGGATTTAATTACTCAAGACAGATGGGTGTTGGATATCATTCACCACGGTTACAGGTTTTATTTCCATACATTGCCCCTTCAAAGGCATCCTCCACAAAGAAAAGAGGCTCACAAGCAAATTTCTCAGTTACTCCAGATGGGGGCCATTCAGCCAGTCCCTGTATCAGAAAGAACACGTGGAGACCAATTTTGGATTTATCTCTCCTCAACACTTATCTGGACATTCCCAAGTTCAAGATGTTGACGTTACAACAGCTTTTACCTCTGCTGGGCAAAGATCACTGGATGGTAACTTTAGATCTCAAGGAAGCTTACCTTCATGTGCCTAAATTCTCATTATCAGTTCTCTGCATTGCCCTTTGGCTTATCTAAGTGATAGCTTACTTCAGGCTACTGGGAATTCAAATCTATCCTTACTTGGACGACTGCCTGATTCTGGCTCAAGAAAAGGAAGACCTTCTACAGCATCTGGAATATGTTATAGCAGTGCTAAGATGCCTAGGGTATTCTAAATAAAGTCCAGTCTAGTACCCTCTCAAGACATGTGCTTTCTGGGTGTGAGACTGAATACAGCAGCCCAGATGGCCTTTTTAACCCCGGACAAACAAAAGAGTCTATCCCTTTACTTCCATCAACTATCTCATCAGTCCGTGCTGACTGCAAGGACAGTCCTTCAAGCATTAGGGTTCATGGCATCTTGTATTCTGGTGCTTCCCAATGCCAAACTGCATATGAGGAAGCTAAAATGTATGGACACAGCACTGCCAGGATTTGGACACTGTCATTCAAATAATACCTTGCCTTCAAAAAGAATTTTTGTGGTGGGCTCAGGAATGTCACCTAAACAAGGGTCAGATTTTAACGACAGATGCCTCGGACATTGCTTGGGGAGCTCATCTACATGGAAAGTGGATACAAGACAAGTGGCCTGCCAGACTACAGCATCTACATATCAACATGAAGGAGATGTTAGCAGTCCAGTTTGCATTAATGGCTTTCAAGGAGTTACTTCTTCCAGGGCAGGTGTTGATTCTAACAGACAACACAACTGTCATGTGGTACATCAACAAACAAGGGGAACACATTCTTATCCTCTATGCAGGCAAGCAATGATTTTATGGGAGACAGCTTGCAACTAACTCTTCAGGCAAGGTTTCTGCGGGAGCACAGAACTCCTTAGCAGATGTATTAAGCAGACAAATCATGGATCCCCACGAGTGGAAACTGGATCTTCATGTATTTCAGAAATTGACAGTGTCATGGGGAACTCCAGACATAGATCTGTTCGCTTCTCCACTAAACCACCAGCTGCCAAAGTTTTGCACAAAGGGGTTTCATCACACAGCTTGGAAAGTGGATGCTCTTTCTTTCAGTTGGAAAAATCTTCATGTGTATGCCTTTCCACCTCTGACTCTTCTACCAAAGGTGCTCTTAAAGGTCAGACAAGACAAGCCAAGGATGATTTTAATAGCTCCAGATTGGCCTCGGCAACACTGGTACCCACTACTAAGGAGTCTGGTAAGGAAGCCTCCATGGCCTTTACCCTTGATTCCACACCTATTGTCTCAGAGGGACGGTCATCTGCTCAATGTCAAGCTTCAAACTCTTCATCTAACAGCCTGGCATATTCTGTGTTGAAACACAGCAGATCTCAACTTCCTCAACAAGTTTTAAATGTGATTATGGAAGCTAGAAGACCTAGTACAAGGAAGAAAAATGGAAGAGGTTTTTATTTTGGAGTACAGCAAAGAATTTGGAGATTTCTGAGCCTAATTTGAATGTGGCTCTTCAATATCTTACTGAGTTATTGGACAAAGGTTTGTCCTTCTCTTCCATTAAGATTCATGCTGCAGCAATTTCAGCTCACTATGATTGTGACCCACCATTGTTTATCCTTTGTTCAAGCAGTTTCTTAGAGGGGCAAAGAATATATGCTTGGGATCTCAATTTTGTGTTGGAAAAACTTACTCTACAACCTTTTGAACTGAAATACTTGTCATGAAAGACTGCTTTTCTGTTGGCTATTACTTCTGCAAGAAGGGTGTCTGAGTTGCAGGCCCTTATGGCAGTAGAGCCCTTTTGATTTTCCATAAGGATAGGATCCTTCCTTTATGCCTAAGGTGGTTTCTAGTGTGGCTTTAAACCAAACTATTCATTTGCCTACTTTTTATGCAGACCCCCAAAATAAAGGGGAAAAGATTTTGCACACTTTAGATGTACATAGGCAATTTATTTAAGCAGGACTAAGGATTTTAGACAGTCTCAGCAGTTGTTTGTTTCTTTTGCTTTGAGTTCAGGGCAAGCCTGTGTCAAAACAAACTATTTCTAGGTGGATTGGGTTTTGCATTGCATTTTGTTATTCCCATCATGGCAAGGAGATTCCAGCTGGGATTAGGCCTCATTCCACTAGGGCTACTGCCACTTCAACAGCATTTCTAAGGGTGGCAACTAAGGACATTTTGGAGGCAGCTACTTGGAGTTCAGTGCATACTTTCTCTAAGCATTATCACCTTCCTCTTTACTCTAAGTCTAGGGCTGGTTTTGCCACAGCTATTTTGCAAGGCATGTTGTCAGCTCCTGCTTCTTTATGATTTGCCAGCCTCCCTTACCTCTGCTTTGGGATTCTACCCAATAGTTAGGACTGCAGCAATGTGGAGCGAAGAACATAGTACAGTTTTGTACCTACCATAAATGTAGATGTTAGAGGATCTCTGTGTTTAGGGGTGGTTGTGTAGGTGAGGTTGTATGCTGATATTTTTGTATATATTTTTGTATATATTGTACATATTTCTGGTGCAGGTATATTGGGCCTTGTCTTTTTAGGGTCTTCTGACATCTGGGGCAAGAAAAGACTGAGGATATGGCGTCGGTCATGGACTGGACAGCGGACTACCCAATAGTTAGGACTGCAGCAATGTGGATCCTCGAACATCTACATTTATGGTAGGTACAAAACTGTACTTTTTTAATCAAGTTGAAAACCTTCATTTCTTTTGCCTCTAGTAAATAAACTTGAATTGAAATCAGCAGAACTGGCTCTCTGATTGGGTTTCTTCAACATATGCTGAACATGTGAAATTATAAGCATAAATGCTAAGGAATAAATGATGTTTAGGTCTTTTTCTAAGTTATCCAAGGATGTGAAAACTTTACTATTGCTATGGCTGACCAAGTTTGCAGATGATTGCAAGCTCGGTGCTGTCATCAGTTCCCCTAGTGATGTGGACATCCTCCAAGATGGCTTAAAATTAAAATAACTACTAAAACTGATAAACAGCTCCATTGCTTGAAAGGAACACCAGCTTTAATGCAGAGGGTCTCACTCAGCAAATGACTTGTGCCAGAAACATTGTCCCAAGCTGAATACCAAAAAATGCATCACCATCCCCTTTAGGGAGAGTGATGTCCCCACAAATTATCAAATTAATAACAAGGTCCTAACCACTCAATCATTTGTGAGGGATTTGGACACCCAGGTTGATAGCAACCTGACTTTTGATCACCATGTTGCTTCTGTGGTATGGAAACTCTTCTACATGGCCCTTATACATAAAGGTATCTCATCCAGGGACAAGGAGGTCATAACATCCCTGTATTCTTCCCTTATAAGGCCCATTACTGAGTACAATGCACCTTTCAGGATTTACCTCGCAAAGCACATGCAGCAGCTGGAGAGACCACAGAGGTTCCTCACCAGGAGAATCCAGGGCCTCAAACATCTATCATATACAGAGAGGCTAAAAGCCCTATCCCTCTACTCAATTTCATACAGACTCCTCAGAGGTAACCTCAGTCTGGCATACAAGGTGATCAAGGACTTCACCTTGATAGGGACTGCTGCATACCTGTAAGTCAAGCTCCACTCAAGTAACCCGCACGCATGGCCTCCACTTGGTCTGTGACATCAACAGGACTTGTTGGCAGGACAGAGTTTTTTCCCAGAGACTCCCTCATCTATAGAATAGACTCTCTCTCTACATCAAGCAGAGTACTTCTGTACCCCTTTTGAAGCACAACCTGGATAACTAGATGGGAAACAGAAAATATATCCCTGGGATTCCACCCATGTCCCTGCTGAACAGGGTTGTTGGGTGCTGATTTGTCTAAATATGGGCTAAACTCTTGGCTAGGCTTATAAGGGCCTCAGAGCCAATAGCCTAGTAACCTCCTCTGATCCTATGGCGTCTGTGACTTCACAGATAGCTACCTGTCCACAAACGTTAATTACACAGTTGCATTTTTAATCAGGATATAAGGCATTATTTAACTTAAATTTTACATGAACTACATGGCAGTCTTTCTGACTCTTGTTTATGAGGAAAACATTGAAGCTGGCAAAGGGGAAGAGGTACATATAGTAGTTTTTGGCACAGATGTAAATATGAGCATTTGCTTTGACTAGATGTCAAGGATATATTTAAAGAGGCTTAGTGAGTGGGTAATCTGTATATTGCACCCTGATTCTAGAACAAACGTTCTCCCAACAGGGTGTTAATCTTCAGGTAATGACAACTGAAAAATCAGTCTGCTGCTTCATGGCAGCATTTTAAGCTGCTGTGAAGCTCGGACTGAAAAAAAAATCAACGTCCGCCATTATTTTAGTTTCGCTAAGCAGCGGCTTCGCTGTTTAGCAAGTGTGAAATACAAAGAAAACAAAATTAAAATAAAAATGTGTGTGTGTGTGTGTCTGTGTGTGTGTGTGTGTGTGTGTGTGTGTGTGTGTGTGTGTGTGTGTGTGTGTGTGTGTCTGTGTGTGTGTGTGAGTGAGATCGACCACTTGCAGCAGCTGTAAAGAGATTTGTATACCTCTGCACCTTTAAGCTGGAGAAATCCGGATAAACTTAAAATAAAGGGGGAATGAAGGCTCAAAACTAGGAACAGATTTGAATTACTGCTCTTATAAAATTACAAAGTTGCATCAATAAAGGGATTTGTATTAGCATGAGGTTTCTGAAGGAAATTAAAGTCTGAAACGCAAATGTATGTTATTATTTAGTACTTCAATCTTGAATGACTGGCGACAAACCAAACCTTTTAGGTGTATGGGACCAAAAAATAAAGTAATACCTGGATATATTTTTAAAGAGTTTTATTCTTGATGTAAAATGTTTACTCCAACACCATTAACATATACTACAGCAAGTTTGAAACATTAAGTGGAAGAACAACTTTACATCAGAAATATATATTAAAAAATAATATAGTAATAAAAAATATAAATAAATAAGTAAAATGTAACAGTTTTACAGACAGCCCATTCTCTAAACCCAGTAATGCCCTGCAGGGTCTGTGTTATTGTGAAAATAATTCCCTTCCAGGGATGTAGAGGTAATATTTCCAAAATAACACACACCCTATTGGGCATTATTGCTTGTTTAGACATCTGCTCCCTGGGAGAGGACAGTTAAAACTCCATAATTCTGACACTT
Source organism: Protopterus annectens (assembly GCF_019279795.1). NCBI lineage: Eukaryota > Metazoa > Chordata > Ceratodontiformes > Protopteridae > Protopterus > Protopterus annectens. Next base: position 237,478,204 of record NC_056726.1, read on the forward strand.
CTTTAAGTCTGATTTGGCATCATGCAGTCAACTGACAAAATGTGAAATAAAATGTTACCAAATATCAATCTACAAATACTCCAAAGCTAGAATTAAATCCCATCTAAAAATATTAATTTTAAACATGTAGAAAATGACAACTCCCACAAGTAGCCCTTGGCTAACTTTTTTGAATTTGCACAATCAATACACAGAGACCATCTAGGATGTCAGAATCTAGTCCACCAACTTACTATCCAAAATGTATTTCCCTGTGACTTAGACATCCAACCAACATATATTTCTACATTTTATTCTGACTAGAGGTCAGTGTTTATGTTATCTACGGCAAATCACTGGGCACAGTTTAAATAATGAACCTTCATACTTGTTACTGTGCATATTTAGTAAGGTACACCTTCATACTTCTGTACTTTCAGCTGATGTTTTTAGTATTCCAGTAGTGAATAAAATGACTACAATACTACATTTATGGGCTATAACACAGGAATGGTGCAGATGACATTAGGTAAGTAGCGGTTTAATAATGTCAGCAAGACAACAGTTTAGCTTTATTTAAGAAGTGAAGCCATAGTCAAACAAGATTTCAGAATATTCTGATATCTCATGGCCTCAGCTATACAATAACACGAGGCTATAAGGGCAAACTGATACCTACTAGTGAAGCCATATTATCTGGACATGAATTATACTGTCTGACTTGACATTTGGAATGACTCTGCTCTATTAAATTACTTTTCCAGGATTTCAAGATATGTTGTAAGTGGGTTTTGGACATCTAAATGAACAGCAGCATCATCTGCGTACAGTAAAGGTACCTACTATGAGATGCAGGTGCAAATTACTGGTGAAAAGACAGACTACAAGGGATCGTAATGCAATTCCTTGAATGTACTTTACAGGGGTAAGAGAAGTGATGTAGCATGTCTCTGTCTCAAGTTTATGTGTGACCAAGTAAGGGTTATAGCAAGATATTACTAATGTGCTGTTAATGAGTAAAACAAATTAAACTCATGCACTGGCTCTGTTTAAAATACAGCTGATCGAATGTGAATTATGGAGTCTGATACAGTCCATCAATGATAATACATTGTCATCCTTGTTTTATAGCAAAGGTACACCTAAATGAAATAAAAAAGTATTTTCACTGAATCCCTCCAAGCATTTTAAACAACATCAACAGCTGCTTCTTGAAATAAAAATCCTAAGGGACTCATCATCATAAAGATGAAATTAAATAATGTACTAACTGCTCACATAGGTCAGGCAACATCACCCAAGGGGCTACTTCCAATTTAGCTAGGCCTCATGAGCTCTCAGGACTCATCTCTGATGTTCTTCTGTTACTGTCTGACATAAGATTTAGGAAGCAGGAGACCAAACATAGAGAGCTAAGGAAAGTGTATTTATCTTTTTCTACCTGCATAAGACTAAGATGAGAAAAACTTATAGGATGGCACTTTTAATGCTACAAGTCTCTAGAGAGGGGCTGCAATTTATATAGGATAAATTAGTCAAGTACATTTCTCCTGAAACATTCTAGACATTTCTTGCTAACTGGAATAACTTACTGTGTCAGAACTCTCCAATTAGAGTTGAAAAGGGATTGTTACTTAGGACATCCCATAATATAGCCATTCACAACCCTATTTTTCCATTTTTGCATATGGGGTCAGGGTGTACCTTCAACAATGGCAATCACCTAGAGCCAAGGTTACACCACAGGGTGGTTAGCCCTGCCACACTAGTTCTTTCTCATCACACACTCACATCTATGGCCAATTGTGAGTGTCTAATTCACCTACTGCATGTCTTTGGAATATGGGAGGAAACCAGGGCACCCAGAACAAACACATATGAATCTAGACAGGACATGCAGACTCCATACAGAATGCACCCCAGCCAAGAACTGAACCAGTCAACCTTTTGCTATGAGGTAAAAATGCTATCTGCTGTGCCATGTTAATATTACATATTTTGACAAAAGTTTATAAAAAGTGGAGTGCAGCATTGTATTTTGTTCTAGGTGTATTCCTGACTTGGTACTTTGCTATTTGATTGACTTGATTATAGGACAGAAAAAAAACACGCATTGTTCTCTGGACTGCAGTCAAGGAATAAATGACTTTGTAGCCTCCCAGGAAAAATGACTTGAAGGATCATATAAAGCAACTGTATTTTTGAATGTGTCTGGAATAGATGCAGCTGCCCCAGGAGGTCGTACACACAGATCACACGGTGCTGCACAAAATGAGGAAGTAATTGTAATGAAAATTATTTCATTATACTGGAAAGTAGGTTTCAAGTACTGAATGTCTCTGAAACATGGATAAGTGTCCAGAATTTTCTATATATTGATGTTCTTTTTCTATGCAGAGATCTTGAAAATTGTAAACCCATTGAGCTCTGTCTCACACATCATTGTGCAAATTTTAGGCCCTCTGTTACAAGCAACAGTAGCCTCAGCCTACTCCATGGCTGCATGACCCTGGATAGAACACAACTCCGGGTGCTGGTGGAGGTAGCCAGGGAAAGTGGAAGTCCAACTCTGGTTCACCTATATCAGATGGAAGGAAGGGGCTGCTAATCAACTGCACTGATAAACCTTAGTGGAGGTTAGTAAGACACACAACAAGGAAATGGAATGGCAGAAAGCAAGGATCACCAAGCAGCATATACTGTAGTTTTAGTCACTTGTGTGCAGAAATGAACAGAAGTCAATGGGTTCAACACAGTGGTCACTGCATCAGTGGAGAGAAGGGCAAGTAGGCATATGGGCAATAGGGATAGAGATATATAACAAAAGTATCTGCTCTTCATAGCTAGCCCCAGCATGCTGTGCAGTGTTATGAGCAATAACTTGGAGATTCAATGGAAGATGGTTGATGGATGGCAGGCAAAAAGGCAAAAAATCACCTAAAAAAAGGAAACACTTCAAACTTCTTCACATTTATGCAACTTGCTACACTTTCTGGGCCATGACACATATGCATTGCATTAGATATACATACTTGGTCAGCAGTACTGGACTCTGGGCAAAAGTAAGTAGCTAGAGAAGAAAGGAAGGCCAGGATACTCAGATGCTCCTATATGAAATGGGCAGTGAAATTTCTATTGCTCCCTTTTACATCTCTCCAACTGTCTATCCCAGTCTTTTGTGAAGGCAGACACTGACTACAACTGATTAAAACTACTGCAAAATGCAATCCAGCAAGTGTTATCACCTCCTGTAATAGAAAAGTTGGAAAGCTGTGCTCACGTGAGGGATAGTAGTGTGTGTAGAGGAGTAAGAATTGCTTCACACCCCTCCAATATACTGAATTTTGGAATCACATCTTTCACCCTGTATGCTATGGCTCTGACATTATATCCATTTTGTAGTATTATTTTCAGAATTTGCATATTACTTACGGTAAATATAAACTAAGATCACAGAGACGTCAGGATCACCTAACTATTTGTGGATATAGAACAATACAACACTCCCAGAAATGGCTACTGTACATTTTGTGACATGGCTGCCCTTTAACACAACAGAGTGCAGACTCCTATCAATTACTGAAGAGAAACACACTGTAAAATGTTCATTTGCTTGATCTGCTTTGAGCAGAGATGCATATTTGATACCTGTGTAATCTGGGACGTATTATTCAAGCATAGTCCAGCTGGTAGTACCCCACTTACTTTGTTGTACCCTCTCAGTTGCAACAAAGTAACAGAATATTTCTGGAAATTGCCTCTTGTTGTGTGGAAGGCATCAGAAAGCAACATCACCTTTCTCACCTGGTTGGTAATATTCAATTTTCAGCAAACTAGCAATCTCTCTCCCACCATCAGAGGAAGGGTTCACACACAGGCACCATTTGCAACCATGGCTTTGGGAAAACAACACATCATTATCTATAATTACATGTAAATTGCATACCTATCTGACTAGTCACTCTGTTTACAGCTGTGGCTTATATGTATGTCTGGGCTGAATGGCATCCCATTCCCACTCCCATTTCACCAGCCAACCCCCTTCTCCTCCAGTTTATACACTCTAAACCACATCTGCCTTTTCCAACCACCATGCTACTCCTTAAAGCTACATTCGTCAACACTGTACCACTACCTCTCTACCAGTTTAGGATATTCAACAAAGACAAAACAAGTAGAAAGAACTATCTCCATAAAATAGCCTACTTGTACCTTTCGACTTTTCCCGGTTAGGGGGCGCCACAACGGAACTCCGGTCCACTAATGATTGGCAGTAGATTTTTACGTACTGAGTTGCCAGCTCTGACGCACAACCTTCAATGAAGGTATGCCCATTCACACATGTCTCCACACAGAAGATGTTTTAGCTGAGAATTGAACAGGACAATGTCTTACTGTGAGGTGACAACGCTACTGCAGCACCACCACCGCAGTTCATAAAATAACCTACAATACTCTCAAAAACCTTAGCACATATACTACACAACATATTGTGCAATAATGAGGCACATTCCCACAATACTATGACTACCTTCTTACCACAGAAAAAAACACTATATACAACTATAACATAAAAGACACTCAGAATAGCAGATACACACAGAACACCTATATAACACTACCTAAATTATTGCCTACAGGCTCCACATATGCTGTAACTACTACTACAAGTAATATGCACCACAGAGTTTCCCTGTTAACTCTTACAAAATGCCTATTAAACAATACCATCTCTCTGACATTCTTAGCAGGACAGTACCTGATTATCTCAAGCAATGTTGAACTTACCCCAGATCCATCCTAAAGAACATTCCCATCTAAAATGTCAATCAGCACTCAAGGCAACACAGTTTCAGTAAATTTTAGTCAATCTAAATAGAGTTAACACAAATGGTCATGTCTGGAAACTTGAATAACACAGCAAACTCCTACTATATTGGCAATCACTCAGATCTTTCTTGCATACAAACTACCACACCTTCTACAGTAACAGATCAGGACATAGAGTAGGATGTGGGCATCTTCTTGTTGTCAAGAATAACAAGCCAGGAAATATATCTACTAATACACATGATCCAATCTGTCTTGTAGTCCAAGTAGCTTATGGAAATGCCTTAAAGATCAATGCAACTGTTATATACATTCACCCACCACCCAGACTGCACTATTTTGACCATTACATAGATCTTTTTACCACAATTTATGGTAAACTGAAACAAGTTATTCTTGGATATCTAAATCGGAACTGATTAGGAGCACAAAAGACACATTTACATCGATCCCTTTAAAAACACAACCAAACAAATTACAGAACCGACCAAAATAGCACCTCAAACAGGATCCACCAAACTAACAGGCATTATTATAACAAACTTCCCAGAAAACTACCATAACACAATAATACTACTAAATACACTCAGTAACCATAATCCCATTATGTCCTACTAGACATTCAAATTGCCAAAAGACATGCCACAAATAATTACCACTAGACTCTTCACAAACCAGTCGCAAATACAGTACAACCACAGAGCTTGAATGTATCAATTTGGATATAATTTACAATGACTGCAACCCAATTACAGCACTTACAATGCTACTAAACCTCCTTACACCAATATAAAACAGACTTTTCCCAGAAAGAAAAATAAGAGTAAAAGGTAAAGCATCTCTGGATTACTCCAGTCATCAAAAAGAAACTAAAAACAGCATGATAATGCCTGGAAACTATGAAAAGCAGAGCCATTCAATGTTAACAAAAAACTGCATTTTTTTACAATCTCAAACAGGCATACATTACCTCTAATGCACCAAAAACAGCTTACATAAGGCATAGACAAATGGCATGCAAAGACTCCCACAAACACTTCTGGAGGATTTTCAAATCAATGAAAAATGGCCTCCAGACCACCTCAAATAGACAGACCATCCTTCCTAGTGAACTCGATAAAATGTAAAACCACGTCTATTACTCCCGCTCCTCACAGTTCACCTAACCACTCCCACTCCTTACAATTCACATAACCACTCCCACTTCTCACAATTCACCTAACCACTCCCACTACTCACAATTCACTTAACCAATCACACTTTTTACAATTCACCTAACCACTCCCACTCCTCACAATTCATCTAACCCCCAGGCAACAAATACCACTAAGGCCAATGCAATATGTTCCATTTATGGTCTGCCCTCATTCTACTTCAAGGCTATATTACCTAAAAAGTTACTGAGGGAACTTGAAACTATAGACTCACAGAAGATAATAAATGCAAAACACATCTACAAGCCACTACACCACATTATTAATTTTACTCTTACAACAGGAATAATTCCTTACTCCTGGAAACAGACTACCATAGCCTCAATTCCCAAAGTTAAAAAACCCAAATCCTCTTCTAACTACAGGCTAATCTCAATTATTTTGCCCTATAGGTAAGGTAATGGATAAAAAATGTGTATATGCAACTAATGGAAGAACTCCAAATATGACCTCTTAAATTATATGGATATCACAGTAATAAACATGGCACCCAAACAGCACTATTCACGGTAACTAACTCTTCATCAACCTACATTTAGCATGCTTTTGAATCTGTAAATAACACCTCTCTAATTAATGCACTAGCCAACTTTGGAAAAGGTGACTGTGCACTGTGTTAGTTTACTTCATGCCTAACTAAGACAACTTTTACCATTACAAATGGTCCTAACTTATCCAACAATAGAACATTTTAAGCAGGGACACATCAAGGCTAAGTTGTGGGTCCAGTACTCTTTTCCATATTAATTAACAGCCTGCCTTTTGATATACCAACCCTTAAGTGTATGTTTTTCACAGTCTACATCATCATATTACACTCAGGCAAGTCACACAGCAAATTACAACAAAAGCTACAAAACTTTAACTTACTAGGGGAATTGGCTTTTTACATTCATCTTGTATTAGACTGTAATAAGAGACTAGCATGTTGTTTGGGACCCACCAAAAATGTAAATGCAATCGCACATTAAACATTACTGCCCCCACCAATGTAATGCAATCCACTGCTTAAAGCTGATGAACAAAGGTACCTAGGCATAATTTTCGACCGACAACTCATCTTTACCCCACTTGTGCGAAGCATCACAAGAGTAGCATTCAATCTGCTTAAGGCAGCATGCAAATACTATCAACTACTCCCGAAAGAATCATGGAAAGCTCTAGAATTACAAAGGATAATGCTCAAAATAGAATATTGTATACCATTATTTACTATAACTCATACCTCTCAAATGTACAGACTTTCGCAGAATGTCCAGATTTTTGCCTCATATTTTTGGTCCGTTTTTCATAAAATTGTGTTTTTCTGGCTAATTAGTGGCAAATCATTAAAGATTGAAATTAGAAAATAATGACAGACATTTGAGTTTCAGACTTCATACCCTTCAGAAAAATCATGCTAATGCAAAACTTGTTATTATATCACCTTTTTAAGTTTGTAAGAGCAATATTTAAAAAGTGTCCCTATTTTTGGGCCTTTGTCCCACTTTTGTTTGTGACTTTCTCCAGATTTCTTGCACTAAGAGTTTGAGAGGTATGCTCTAACTCTTCAGAAAACACCCTCATTCTGAAAGTTGCTGCAAGCAAACTCTGTAGATTCATAACCCTGGGCAGCCCGAGAAAACACCAATATATATATCTCTGGAAAATTTCAAATGGCTACCAGTAAGCGCTAGGGCACCTCTACTACTTGGCTGACATTCATTGGTCCATAGGTTCATAGGTAGGTACTGGGCTATCGGCCTTGGGGCCTATATAAGTCTAGCCCGAAAGGTTCCCTGGCTTTCGCCACCCCAGAAAATTATTTTCCTGTGCTTCTGTCAAGCACTGCCATAGAAGTGATCCCCAGGGTGAATTTTCTATTTCCCATCCAGTCGTCAAGATTTTTCTTAAACAGGGCCAATGAGGAGCTTTGCTTAACATGAATGTGTAGTTTGTTCCAGAGTATGGGAAGTCTCTGGGACAGGAATCTATCCCTCCAGCATGTTCTGTTTATTGTGGTGACAAGGTTTAGGTCCCTGGAGTGTGTGGTACAGAGAGATTGGGATTTCTTTGAGAGATTGGAATTTCTTTAAGTGTAGCATGTCCAACAGCTCTGGGTTTGACATAGCTTTGTATGTTAGGCAGAGATCGCCTCTGAGTAGGCAATATGCGATAGAGTACAGCTGGAGTTTTTTGAGACGGTCTGCGTATGGCATCTGTTTGAGGCTGGTAATCCTCTTAGTGAGGTATTTCTGTGGTCTTTCCAATTGTTGTAGGTGTCTTGTGGGATACATGCCAAATGAGGCGTTGTACTCTATAATGGATCTGATGAGGGATGAGTAGAGAGGAACAGTGACTCCTTTCTTCTAGAGGAGAACCATTTTGCGATGAGGTGTGCCACGTAGAAGGATTTCCTAACTACTGTGGCGATGTGGTTATCAAAGGAGAGACTACTGTCCACCTGTGTCCCGAAGTCTCATATCAGACTTTCAGTGTTTAGTGAGCTACTGCCTATGTGGTAGTTCATGGGTACCAAGGTTTTTCCCAAAGGGGATGACAATGCACTTCTTGGCATTGAGCTTGAGGCCATGACTTTGACACCAAGCCTCTGTCTCTGTGAGGCCCTTTTGTAGAATGTCTACATCATTAGGTGATTCTATTATGGCTCCCAGTTTGCAGTCATCTACGAACTTTGTTAGCCAAAGACCTTCTGTATTGGCCTGCACTTCAGAGAAGTAGATGCTGAACAGGAGAGGACCCAGGACCAAAACCTGTGGTACTCCACTCGTCACTGGTCTGAAGTTGGACTTGGAGTCAGCTACTTTTACTGTGTGGATTCTGTCAGTGAGCCAGATGGCCACCCATCTTGTGACATAGGGATTTATGCCCAGTTTAGTGTGTTTATCTATAATTCCAGCATGGGGGATGGTATTGAAAGCCTTGGCGAGGTCAAGATAGGCTGTGTGCACTACTATGTCCTCGTCTATGGCTCTAGTTACTGCTTCAAAGAAGTCAACCAGATTTAGTAGACATGATCTACCTTTTACAAACCCAAACTGAGTGGGGTCCAGGGTTTGGAGGTTACCTATGTCTTTGTTTCCAAGCTCCAAGATGATACGTTCCATGGCACTGCAGATCAGGCTCATCAGGCTAATGGGGTAGTAGTTTCTGGGGTCCGTGGTGGCACCCCCTTTGTGGAGTGGGATAACTGTCACTGCACGCCATTCAGTAGGTACATAGTCTGAGGTGAGGCTATGCCTGAACATGGTACTTATGGGGGGTGCTAGTTTGTTCTGTACTTCATGCAGTACGCAGCCTGGGATGTTGTCTGGTCCCATGGATGCTGTGTTCTTGGCTTTGGAAAGTGCGGTCTTTACTTGTTCATCCGTGATTACAGGGGGCTTTACATTCTTTCGGTATTAAGATGGGCCCTTTGGAGGGTAAGAGGGGGGTAAAGTTAGCACTGAACCTATCTGCCAGGATGTTGGCAATATCAGTGGGTTGTGTATATTCAGTGCCATTGTGCTGTAGCTCAGAGCTGATCTGAGTGTTGCAATTGAGATTCTTGACATAGCTGTAGAATGCTTTGTGGTTGTCTTTGGAATCAGTGGCGATTTTATTTTCATAACTGGCTTTGGAGGATTTTATGAGGGATCTCAGCTTCTTGCTGAGGCTGACCAGGGAGTTCCTCCAATCTTGGGATTTTACTCATTTTTGCAACAGCTTCTTCCTTCTCTTGTAGAGTTTGTTTATGGCAAGGGACCACCAGATTGGCTTCCTTTTTTTGGAGGATAGCATCTTGGCTCTATTGGGGATGGCACGATCCCTGCACTAGTGTATGTGCACTCGTGTATGTGCTTATACACTAACTTACTTTTCACACTGCCAACCGCTAGCCCATACACTACCACAGAGGCAGAGAAACTATTCTCTGTGGTTCTCTATAGATAATGCCATTTGTTTGTTCAGACCCTATTTCAACAAGGCAAGAGGTGAAAAAGCCTTTCAAAACTTGCACCTTCAGAAAGGAACTCTCTCTTCCAAAATATCCAAAAGCAACAGGAATTAAGTACATTCATAAAAGAGCTGCTTCAATTTCTTAATAATGAGTGCAAGTCCGAATGTTTCGACAATGGCTAAATAAGACCTATCACAACTAGTTTATATTCACACACCTAAACAGTATGTTATTTCTAAATTTCATTACTACTGTTATTTGACGTTACACATATGTAAATTCTAATTTCTGTTCCTTCTTTAATCTGTTTTAGCTCTTGCTTCCATAAACCTACATGTTACTCTCTTAAACTGCAATATATCAGTCATCATTATTTAACTGTATCGTCTGCATCACTTGAATTGCAAATAAAATACTCATACTATATCACAGTTGTCTATATTTGCCTTCTGTAAGTCATATCATTGTTGTTTTGCAAATGAACTATCACACTCTTTGAATTTCACATATAATAAACAACCGTAATTACCTGCTCAAACTTTGTACATCCTTAAATGACCTGGGATATAGCTGAAAATGTCTGCTGACCACCCCATTTTCCAAGTCAACAAAGTTATTAAATAAATTAGTATCACCAGTGCATTAGTAATAACATGCCAAAGTACAAAATCTTTTCATCTAACCCAATAGCACCATCTACAGTACAGTAAAACACTATCAAAGAGACACAAAGGAACCACACGGTAGTAGTGCATAGCCATACTGCAAAACCAGTACTGGGAAATAACCATTCCGCTCCCCAGACTAACTCCACACCCCCAGCCAATGAATGGTTTCAATAAAAAGAGTAAAACTATGTTAAGTAAAAGAAGATGGAATCTGTTACATCTATGGAAGCCTGAAAGATATAGTGCGAGTTATTACTTTTGGAGTTACTTGCGATTGTGGTATATAACAGTGCGTACAGTCACTTTGGGAATGTCACTTTTCTTCAGTTTTATGCTCGCTAAACAGACAATCTTCAGTTAGTAAGAATAAAAAGATGGCAACCTTTTTTCTTCTGTCCAAGCTTCAAGGCACCTTAATATGCTGCCATGAAACAGTGGACTTGTAGCAAGCATTACCTCTACATTAGCATTCTGCTGGAGAACGTTCATTCTCCAGTCAGGATGGTGATATACAGTTTGCCCATTGTCTAACAGTCTACATTGTAAACCATGACTTTCCTGAGACATTCCAGTGGCCAAGCATTAATTGGGATTTGTACAGCAATGGAAGGTTTACTGTAAGTTCAGTAGATTATTCTTCTTATTGGAAGGCATTGGCCATTTGTGACTAGTCCAGAACTCAAGCACTAAGTGGCCAATGGTCCAGGACATAGCTATTAAAAAAAAAGTTTCATGCATTATGTATGAATCAGATTATATGGCTACTGCCTTTTGGCCCCCATGCTAAACAGCAGCAACAGTCCAGAGCCAGTAATCAACAAAAATGTTGCATCATAACCTTTCTGGATCCTGATGAGAGATAGCTACTATTTTTCATTTGTTTTTTTTAAATCTAGAAAAATGATACTTGGAAAAAAATACCTGGCTGGTGGATCGTGTTTCATGCATATTTTAAAAAT